>NC_071484.1:4920586-5115502 GCF_028500815.1 Rissa tridactyla | reverse complement strand
GGGAGGAGGCGGGGCGGGGGGCGGGGACTCGGGGGTGTGGCAATTGTGGGCGGGGGCGAGAGGGGGCGGGGACGACGGGGGCGTGGCCTGGGGCCCTCCCTGAGGGTGCACCGGTGCTTCCCCCCCCCCGGGTCCCTGTACAGAGAGCACACGGTCCCCGTCCCTGCGGATTCCCCCCGTCCCTATGGATCCCCCCATCCCTATGGGCACCCCCATACCAACGGATCCCAAACCCTATGGAGCCCCCACCCCTATGGACCCCCCCCATCCCTGTCGATCCCCATCCCTGTGGACCCCCCGCATCTCTATGGACTCCAGCATCCCTATGGACCCCCCCATCCCTGTGGATACCCCGCATCCCCGTGGATCCCCCATCCCCATGGATCCCCATCCCTACAGACCCCTCCATCCCTGTGTATCCTCATCCCTACGGACCTCCCGAATCCCCAGCGATCCCCCCCATTCCTACGGATCACCCCATCACAAGGATCCCCCATCCCTATGGACATTCCATCCCTATGGACCCCCCCCATCTCTCCCCCCCAACCCCTATGGATGTGCATCCCTATGGATCCCCCCCATCCCCAGGGATCCCCCACCTTCCCAAGGATCCCCCTATCCTCATAGATCCCCCCTATCCCTACAGATCCCTCCTACCCTTACAGACCCCCCCCAGTGACACCCCACACCCCCCTGATGACTCCGATGGAGCTCCCCAGTCCTCATCCCTACAGACACCCCCCCCTGCAGTGATCCTAACGGATCCCTGAGCCACGAGGGCTCCACAGATCCCCCCCCGAGTGACTCCTACAAATCCCCACGGATCCCCCCCAGCCCCACGCAACCCCCCAAAATGACCCCCAGAGATCCCCCCAGGGACACCCCCCCCAGCGGGTCCCCACCCACCCACAACAGGGGGGAAAAACACTCCTCACACTTGGTTTTTTTCCTAAAGTTTTATTTTTTATAGTAATGACATGAGAACAGAAACATTATTTTTCACTTTATTATACAAAAAAAAAAAAACCAACAAAAAACCAAAACAAAAAGAAAATAAAAAAAAACTCAAAAAAAAAAATAAAATAAAAGAACCGAAACCCAAGCAAACCGGGAAACCGCAGACGCGAGGCCCCCGCGTCCCGCTCAGCCGTACAAATTCCAAGTTGGGATTATTATTTTTTTTTTTTTTTTAATTTTTTTTTTGTCTTTTTTTTAAACCTACAAAAAACACTCTTTAAATATTAGAAAAAAAAGATGATTTTTTTTTTTTGTTGCTTTTTTTTTATTTTTTTTTTTTTATTATTTTTTTTTTTTAATGTAATTCACAAGAACTTCCATCTAAAGGATCCCGGGTTTTTGTGGCAGTGCCAAAATGCACTCAGCTTCAATTCTCTTGCAGCGCAAACGCCTTTTCCCCCAATTGTCGGCGCTGTAAGAATTTTTCATTTTTTATTATTAATTTTTTTTTTTATTATTTTTCTTTTTTTAAAACAGAAAAAAAGAAAAAAAAAAGATTTTTTTTTTTTTGCCCTTTTTTTTTTTTTTTTTTTTTTTTTTTTCTTTTTTTTGTACTAAAAACACATCCACTAAAACACGACGGGTGCTGGGTACATTCAGCAGAAAAAAGGGATGGGTTCCCCTTAGGGGATGGGGGGGGCGGGAATTAAAAATTGGGAAGAAAATTAAAGGAAAATCCCAAATAGAGGCGGGGGGGGGGGCGGGCGGGGCTGTGAGGCGACAGAGGGACGGACAGACGGACATTGGAGGGAAGGGGGGGCACACGCCGGCCGGGTTCTCTTGGGGGCCCCGGTCCCAGGGGGGACACAGGGGGATTGTCCGTGCGGGGGGCACTTGGGTTCAACACCCCCCCCACACCCCACACCCCAGGGTTGGGGTCATTTTCCCCAAAATGGTGGTTTTTCAGCCCGATTTGAGGTGAGAGGGTGTGATTGAGGGGGGTCCCCAATTGTGGTTTTTTTCGTGGGGGGAGGCAAGGAGTCGGATTTGGGGCACTGAGAGCAGCAAACCTGGGGGAGGTCGGTGCTGGGGGGGGGGTGGGGGGGGTGGGGGTGGGACCCCCCCCCCTTGCAGCCAGAAAACCCCCAAACCTGCAGCTTGGCCCCCCCTCTCTGCCCCCCCCCCAGCCACCCATAGGGCTGAGATTCGGGTGAAGTGAAAAATGGCTAAATTAAAGCAAATGAGAGAAAAAGCCCCCACCCAGCCTCCCCAGCCTGGGGGGGGGGGGGGGGGGGGGGGAAGCTGCCCCCCACCCCCTTCCCTGGGGCCCCCACAAATCCTGTCCCCCAGCCCAGCTCCTCTCCGGGGACAGGATGGGGGGGAACAGAAGGGACAAATCTTGTGGCCCACCCCCCCATAGAGGGGGGGGGGTCTGGGTGGGGGTCCCCAATCGCACCGGGCGTTTTTTGGGGGGGGGGACGACGACAGGGTGGGGGGATGGGAACCCTGCAGGGAGGTGCCGTGGGATTGCTGGTGCTCGTGTCTGCTTAAAAAAATTGGGGGGGGGGGAGCCCCCTGACAGTGGCTGCCAGGGCCCCCCCCCACACACACCCACCCCAGTCCCCGCGGCCCCATCCCCCTCCCGGGGGGGAAGGGGGACATCGACCCCCCCCCAAAATAAACCCAAACCGCACTAATATTTACAGCATGGCCGGGGGGGGGTAGGGGGAAGAGCCCCCCGGGGGGGAAAAGTCGGGGTAACTGGGATGAGGGAAGTGCTGGCCACCCCCCCCCCTCCGGGTTTGGGGTGAAGGGAGAGGAGCAGCTTCACCAGAGATGGAGGGGAAAAGGAGGCGGGGGGGGGGGGAGTTGGGGGAAACGGGAAGGGGGGAAAGAAAAAATAAAAGATGGGTCTTTCTCGTTTTATAAAAAGAAAAAAAAAAAAAAAAGAATAAAATAAAATACAACGGCACAACAACCACCGACAACACAGAGGGGTGCTCCAGCGGCACCCCCGCGCTCCCCCCCACCTTGGTCACGCTGAGCAGCCGGGACCCCGGGCAGGGGGGGGGGCAGCCGGCACACACGCTCGCACACACACGCATTCCCCACCCCCCCCCCCCTCCCAAATTCATCCATCCCCGCCCCCCCCCTCCGTGGTCACGGTCCGTGGCCGGAGCTCCCAAGTGCCGTGGATGCTGAGGTCCCGGTGAGCTCCCGGTGCAGCTTCCAGACTGTACAAGTGGGGGGGGTTTTTTTTTGGGGGGGAGCCCCTCCCCCGAGACACCGGGGGGGGGGAGGTGCGCAGAGAGAGCAAGAGGGGGGTGAAAAGAGACATCGTCCCAACGGCTGAGTCCTGAGCAACTCGGCTCATGCTCCGCACCCGCTGCCTGGGGTGGGACAGGAGGGTCTGCGTGGGGAGGGGGGTGTATTTTTTTTTTTTTTTCATTTGTGGGTTTTTTAATAAAAAAAAGGGGGGATGGGGATGATTTTTTTTTCTCCTGTGTGTTTTTTGTTTCCTTTCTATAAAGTCCGGAGCTGGTAGCGAGGGTGTGAAGGAGAGGAGGACAGGGCGACCCTCCCAAAATAATGAAATCTCCAAAAAAACCAAAAAAATAAGAAAGAAATCATTTCCACTCCCTCGGTAAGGGGAGAGTAAAAGGGGGGTGGGAGGGACGGGGGGGGGCAGCGCTCGCTCCCTCCTCTCCCCCCAGCCCAGGGTGGGCAGCGGCCCCTGTTTCCCCCCCCCCGTAGTGTGAGCTCAACGGAGGGGTCCCTCCGGCCCCTGCTCCCCGGGTTGGGGGGTCCCGTGAGGGGGCTGCAGCTCGCTAGGGGGGGGCAGGAGGATGAGGAGGAAGGGTTTTGGGGGGGGGGTGTTGAGGAGCGGGGGGATTCTGGGACCGAAACCGAGAAACCAAACGCCGTTACTGAGAGCTTGGCGGGCTCAGTTGGAGTCGGAGTCGGAGGAATCCCCCGAGGAGGAGGAGGAGCTGCTGCTGCCCTCCGAGTCGTTGTCGTCCTCATCCTCATCATCCTCGTCCTCGTCATCC
This sequence comes from Rissa tridactyla, assembly GCF_028500815.1. Taxonomy (NCBI): domain Eukaryota; kingdom Metazoa; phylum Chordata; class Aves; order Charadriiformes; family Laridae; genus Rissa; species Rissa tridactyla. The sequence continues at coordinate 5,111,495 of NC_071484.1, read as the reverse complement.
TCGTCGTTCTAGGGAGGAGTGGGGTGGCAGAGAGGTTGGGGGGGGGGCGGTTAGAGGCACGGCGAGGGGGGACACCCTGACTGCCATCCATCATTTCCCCCCTTTGCCCCCTGCTCGCCCTCCCCGCTGCGGCACGGGGGGGGGGGGTCCAACCCCATCCCTCCCACCGCTGCCACCCCGGGGTGGGGAGGGGGGGGATGGAGGAGGGACGGGGGGCAGGAGTGAGTTTGCAAGGGCTCAGTTCGGGGGTGCCGTGGGGTGGGGTGGGGGGGGACGGGGAGCGTGCTGGAGCAGCGCGCGGGGGTCCTACCCTCACCTCTGCCACTGCCTCGCTACACGATCCGAGGTAGGGTACCCGACCCGCCTCGTGCCTCAGTTTCCCCCCTCTAAAGCCGGGGAAGGAAGAGGCGTGAGCTGAGACCAACGAGGGGGTCGAAACACCTCACCTGTCCGGTGGCGAGCACAAGGCACGGACACGGTTTCTGGCCCCAGCGCCATCCAGCATACTCTGATTTCAGTTGCACCGGTGTAAAACTTTGACTCTGGTGACTTACTCGGCATTCACACTGGCGCAAACGGAGCCGAGACCAGACTCAGTATCTCCACCAGGAAAAAGACAGGAGAATTTTTCTCTGCTCACTGGGGGCTCTGCACAAACCCCCACCTCTACATCCCGAGGCTGCTCCTAACTACGCCCCGCGGCTGCTCCTCGCACCCTCCCCGGGGACACCGGGTAGGGGTTTTGGGGGTGGGTGGGGGGTGGATCCCGGTCCCCTTCGCCTCCCCGTGTCCCCCCCACCGCTTCCCAGGACCTCCTCCGCCACGGTTCTATCTGAGCCCGGGTGCGGACACCCCCCCCAGCCCCGGAGGAGGGTGAGGGCGGGGGGGCAAAGCGAGCGGTACGGGAGCGGAGTGGGGCCCCGGGACGGCCCCGCTGCCCTCCCCGCGGCACCCACCCACCGCAGCCTCACCTCGTCCCCGTCCTCGCTCTCCTCCTCGCTGCTGGACTCCGAGGAGTCGCCGCCTTCCTCTGATGAGTCGCCATTGTCATCGTCGTCGTCCTCATCGTCGTCCTCGTCTTCCTCCTCGTCTTCCTCCTCGTCATCATCCTCTGACTCCTGCAGGGCGGGAGGGGGTTGGTCACGGGCAGGTGCCCCGGGACACCAGCACCCATGGGTGCACCTCCCCATCCTTGACCATCAGCCTTTGGGTTCCTCCATCCACCCAGCAGGACCAGGTGCCTCCTACCCCAACACCTTGCCTGGGAGCTTTTCCCCATTTATGCTACAAACAGCCCCAAAAAGGCTCCCGGAAGGGGTACAAGGGGATGTTATAGACTGCGGCGGGGGGGGCAAAATCAGACCAGGGTGGGTTTTGAGCACCCATTTGGGGAGGGTTTATTGCCTCAACGATAAGGCAGGTGGCAGAGAGCACCAGGACGCCTGGAGCACCAGGTCTGGGTCCCCCCTGGGAGGAGGGTGCTGGGTGTCCCCAGTGCGGAGACTTGGACTCCACTCACCGACTTGGACTGCATCGTTGGCTTCATCTTGGGGTTGGGGCCCCTGATCTTCCCTATGCTCTTGCGTTTCTGCAAGGGGGGGGACACAACACAAACCAAAACCATTTAGAGCTGCAGGGCTCCAGCTCAGCTCCTTCCCAGCGCCCAGCGCAGAGAAAACCCCACTGCCGAGCTGCTACGGGGGTGAACCCCTTTGCAGGGCTCACCCGAGCTCGGTTTATCCACCCCACACCCCAACCTGACCCCAGCCCAGCCCCCAAGCCCCCCCTGGTCCTCCCTATGGCAGTGCTGGGTGGATACTCACATTGGAAGTGTGTTCCTTGTAGGCAGCTCGCTCCTGGGGCGAGAGGCTCTGCAGAAACAGAGGAGACTGTCAAGGCACAGGGACGGAGTGGGGAAGGACTAGCACGGGGTACCCCCTCCCCACCTATATTATTTAAAGGCCTTTTAAGTTAAAAAATGCCAAAAATGGGTCTGGAGACGGTGGCTGCCCAGGGGCAGGCTGTGAGCACAGACCGTGCTGAGCATCCTCAAGGACATCCCCAGTGCCCCCCACCGGGTGTCAGGGTCTGACGCTCACCTTGAGCCAGATTTCGAGGTGCACCTTGTACTGTTTCTGCTGCTCCTCCGCCAGTTTTTTGTAGTGGTCCTTCTGGCCCTGGGAGATGCGCTGCCAGCGGCTGCCGATCTCCACCATCCGCTCCTTCAGCGGGAGGTGGTTCAGCTCCCCGTTCGACAGCAGCTCCTGGGAGAATTTCTGGTAACCGTTCCTGCAAGGGGGAGGGAAAGCACAGAGACAGCATCAGATGCTGTGTACGTAGAACCAGGGTGTCCACAAGCAGCACGCACGAACCACCAACCATCCCACCATGGTCCAGGCTGCTCCAGGATCTTTTGCCCCAGCCCAGCTGCCTAGCCAGATACGACTTTTCGGACTCCAGACCCCAGGTACTCACATAGGAGGTTTCTTCGGCTCTCCCTGGAACTTCATTTTCTTGGCGGAGTTGGTGGAGCACGGAGGGGCCCGCATCTCGCTCAGCTCCCTCTGAGCCGGAGGAGAGAAAAGGGTCAGGGAGACGGGGTCAGTGCCAGCCACGGGGACACGGCAAGGGGTGGAAAGGAGCAGAGACCCACCTCGTATCGCTTCTGATCCTCCGCCGCTTTCTTGATCCACATCAGCTTCTCCTTCTTCTCCATGTTGTTCCAAGTGGCTTCCATGGCCTTCAGCGCCTTCCCCCGGTCATTCTGTGGCACAGAAACCCCCACATCATGTTACGAGATAAACCCAAGATACCAGGGGGCTACCGCCAGCTCCACCACGGACCACCCACTCCCTTGGTGTGACCCTTGTCCTCCCCATGGCTCCCAGCCCCAGCCTGTTGCCTCAGATGTGAAAGGGAGAAGGTGCAAGGCAATTCCTGCTGGTGGGAGTGATGATCCCACTTCCACCTCCTTTCCCGGCCCACTCCTCACCTTGAAACGAGCCAGGTAGTCTCCGATGACGCTCTGTTGCCAGATCTCCTCGGCCGTCTTGGGAGACTCGGGCAGCTTCCCGCGCTCCTCTTTATCTGAGCCGTGTTTCTTTTCCGACTGCGCCTTCATCGCCGCCTCCCGCGCCTTGTACTTGGCCTGCGCAGGGTGCACCGTGCCAGTGAAGGGGCAGCACAACCCCCCCGGGCACACAGGCCCCCAGGCCACCAAGCAGCAGGACGCTGCAGCTTCCCCCCGGTACCATCCCCACGGCAGCACCGGCAGCCTCCCCACCACACACACCCACATCTCAGGACTCCCCCCAAACCAGAAGAAACATCAAGCCTTTAAATTGAGGCTCAAGGACCCTCCAAGGTTTCTTCAGCTGCTGGGTTTTGACCCACCAGGTCACAAGAGGGAGATGGCACAGTCGGTGGCACTCATCGGTGCAAACACCAGTGCCTGGGTGATGGCTCACCGGAGCTGTGACGCTCCAGGGGACAATCGTCCCCCAGCTGCGGTGCCCGGGGATGAGCAAAGCCCGTCGCAGCAGGACAAGGACAGGCAGTGTACCCCCGGCCTGCTGGAGATGCCCAACAGAGACAGGGATGGAGGAGAAGGGTCGGGGACGGTACCAACCTTCTTCTTCTCGGAGAGGTCATTCCACATGCGGGCCAGGAGCCGGGTCAGCTCGCTCTCTGACAGCTCTGGCCGCTCCTCCTGCAGCTGCTTTCGCTTCTCCTCCGAGAAGATGAACATGGCAGAGATGGGCCGTTTGGGCTTCTCTGAGCTGGCCTGCGGGAGGGACATGGGGCTGTGGGTGGGGGCGAGCCCAGAGAGGGATCTACCTTACACTGGTGGCCTCCAACCCCAGGAAAAACATGTTGAAAGAACCAAGGAACGAAGCCCTGAAAGCACTCTGAAATGCCAGCAACCCCATCCCACGTCTCTGCCATGTCCTGCCCCATCTCTCCAGTTGCCATTCTCACCTTGCCCGTCTCTGGTGAGGACTTTTTGGATGCTGGACTCGTCGCCCCTTTGCGGTTGCTGCCCAGCATCTTCTCCTCGCCTAGCACCCGCTGCTGCTCCTCCTCGGGCAGGCTCTGGGTGGCACAGGAGGAGAGACACGGTTAGATGGCCTAACGCTAACGAGGCTTTGATGCAACCAGGGAATAGGGACACTGGGGAGGGGGAGAAACTAATCCCCTCAGTTGTCCTGATCCCAAAGCCACCCCAGCCAGGGCCAGCATCAGGCACTGCAAGCCTGAGTGGGTGGCCTGGGTGTCCCCATGCCTGTGTCACCCCCCTCACCAGGCAATGTCACTGTCCCCTCCCTGGCTCAGTCTCATCTGCTTCCTCTCCGCAACGGCAGGGCGGGCAGGTGCCCGGATCCGGGCACACCCCTGGGGTTTCCACTCCCCTGCCCTTGCAGCCGCAGCCAGGGCCGCGTCACGTCCGCCCGGGGACCGAGCGCGACGCTGGGACGGCCTCGGTGCGGCTCCCCCCACCTACGCCCCAGCCAAGGGAAGGAAGCGAGAGACTTGCTGCCGCCCGCACCGCAGCAGCCGCCGACAGCAACTCCCCCTTGAGCACCAGCCCTCCGCTCACCCCCCACTTCCCCTCCCGGCCCGGGGAGCCCATCCCCACCTCCCAGTGCCCAACTGGAAGACACTGGGTCAGGCATTAGGGCAGCTGGGAAAGGGTCAAGACCCTGTGCAGACATCTCTGCGCAGCACCCACGGCTGGTTCAACCCGCATTTTGGGGGGAGCAGAAGATGGCAGCATTAGTTCAGCCGCAGTTTAACCCATCTCAACCCCTGTCCAGGGCTCCCTCCCCACATCTGGGGTCTCCAGCACCCCCACATCACTCACCTCCAGGAAGCGGAGCAGCTCAATCTCGTAGTCTTTCTTTTTCTGGAGAGAGATGGAGACATGCAGTCACACAGAGATTCCCCCAACCCATCCCTGCCTTGTGCAGTCCCCGACCTGGCCTCAGCCCCCTCGGCAACAGCATCCTCCACCTGGGCCATCTGCTGGTCCCACCCACATGGACTGGGAAGACAGAGGACCAAGGGAGGTGACCGAGGACCTCAGGAGGAACTGGTGGTCAAGAGAACAAGAACTGGCACTGAGAAAGGGTGAGGGGCTCATTTGCAGTGGGATTTGTAGCCCAAACCCTCCCATCCTACTCCTCCCTCCCCACAGCGCCGCTGCCCATGTGCCTGTCCACCTGTCTGTCCATCCTCGGCCGCTCACCTGATCACATTTTTTGTGGTACGCGTCCTTTTCCTTCTGGGAGAGCAGCTTCCACTGCTGGCTGCACAGCACCATCCGCTCGGTGCTGGGCACGTCTTTCATGTTGGCCATCAGCTCTGCGCAGTACAGGGAGTAGCTATTCCTGCAACCGACGGAGGGATCCAGCATCAGGGACAACTCGCCTGGCTCATGCCCCCTCTGTGGAGCTGGCTGGGTGCTAAGAGCCCCCCAGAATCCCCCCCAGCTGCCCTCGGGGCTGCACCAGGCAGTCAAGTGCTGTGCCAGAAGTGTCTGCATTTTAGGAAAGCTGGGGTTTATGCCCTAATCCAGAGGGCAGCATCACCATAAACCTCGCTCAGATTCTCTGCAAATGTGTATTTAATGTATATTTAAGGCCCAGTTTAATGGAGTCATCGACAGCCCATGCCCATGGTTATCAGAAAATTATGCTCTTGGGGCTGTCAAAGCCAGGCAGAGCCCCAGTTTCCTTGTTAGTACGAACCCGACAGCTCAGAGAGGGACACATCGCTCATACTGAAACGGGGAGGGACGGTACTCACGGAGGGGGCTTTGTGGGTCGGCCATCAAACTTGTCCTTGAGCTGGCGCTCGGCCTTGGTGAGGGTGGAGCGGGTGATGCCCTCTTCACTGATGTTCAGCTCCGGGTGCTTCTGGATGTAGTCCCGCATGATCTCCTGCAAAGGACGGAGAACAGTCAGGAGATGAGCTCCGATCCCCGCCTGGCTGGGGGCTGGAGGAGGAGGAAAGAGAAGCCAACCATCGCCCTAATCATATCCCCAGGGATATTTCTCCCTTCCCCAAACAGTCGCTGAAGGAGGCAGTGCTCAGACTCGCTAGGGACCTGCAGGGATCTGGCTGAACCCCCACGCTGGCTATTGGGTGAGGCTAGCTAGCCGCAGATGGCTAGCGGCCGGGAGGCAGAGTGGCTCAGAGTGAACGTAGGGACGAGTTTGGAGGGGAACGGGTGAGGCTGCTCCCTACCTCGTACTCCTTCCGCTGTTCCAGGGCCTTATGAATCCATTTCAGCCTCTTTTTATCCGAGAGTTGAGACCACTGCTTGCCCAGCGACTCTTTCACCTCCTTCGTGGTGGCCTGAAAACCCAAAGCCAGAGGTGAGGGCAGAGGGGTAAAATCCAAAAAAAGAAGAGGACAAAAAGTGAAAAAATAAAAATAAAAAAAGGCAAAAATAGTGTGGCCTGCCGGCTTGGCCCGGCGGCACCCAGCTTGGGCGGCTGTGAGCCGATCTGGCGGCCGGGGAAGGGGGTGCGTGCGAGTGTGGGGCTTGGCCAGAGGTGGGTGTCTGTGCTGGAAATCTTTCCTGCCCTGACTCAGGCTGTGGTCACCCCTTCAACTTGCAGGCAAAAACATGGGGTCTGTATCCCCCAGAGCCTCTTCCAGATGTGCAGAGCCCCTTCTTACCTCCGTCCAGACTGCTGGGAGCTCCTAGCGGTGTCTTCCATCCCGTCCCCCCGCTAAAATGCTTCTCTCATTTCCCCCTCCTCTCCCCCCAGCAGCGGGGTAAAGAACCCCTCCACACTCACGCTCACACGCACTCCCACCCACCGTACTCACATCTGGACGCACTTTCAAGTAGATCTTCTTCTCGTGGTTGTACCACAGCTGCTGGGGGGTCTTGGGTTTTTCAGGGACGTCGGATTTCTTGGCATTCTGGATGAGATCCGGGTGATCTTCCCTTTAACCCAGTAGGGAGGCGGGGAAGGGAGAGCGTTACGGAGGTCGCAGGTGGAAGGAGAGCCCCCCCTAAACCTCCCCGCTAAGGGGTAACCATCGCTGCAGGGCTCAGATACCGAGGGTCCCCCCAGAAAGAGGGTTTTAGGAAAGATTCGAGTCTGCCTCTCCTGGGGGAGCATCAGCTACGAGCATCCCCTTTACTGCACCGGGCTGGGCCGCATTCCTGGAGCGGCGGCAGGTCATTGGGAATGCCAGGAACCGCCTGGGTCACAGCGACCATGTTCAAAGGGAACGTCCTGGGGGGAATGGGGTGGTCACTTCAGCTTTTAACTGTGCCAGCGGCAGGGCTCCCGTCCTCCCCTTGCAGACCCTAATCCCCAGAGCGCGGCTGGTACTCCGCTCTCTCCCCCTCACCGAGTCTCCCAGCCGCAGGGCTGCTCTCAGACACCTTTTCCTGGCTCTTTTTTTTCCCATCATCTCCCCTTCCCTGCTGCTTTCAAGCCACAGTGCCCGTCAGGGCTTCCTCCATGAGCTTCATGCAGAAGAGGAGACTGTGCCTGCCTGGCGGGGAAACGCAGGGGGGGCTGCCCACTCACCTGAACCTCGCCAGGTTCCTCTCGAATTCCTGCTTCTCTCGCTGGAAGTCCTGAATGTATTTCATCTGGGGACACAAAGCCACCAGGGAGGTGGAGAGGGATGTCAGCGCCGGGGAAGGGGCAGGCAGATACATCCCTGTCGACCCTGCCGCCTAGGCACCCCACCCCCCGCAAAGGGACTGGAGGGCTCTCCAGCCCATGAGACTTGTCCCAGAGTTCCCAGTTAAGGGTTTCCAGCCTGCCAGGGATTTGGAGGCAGGACCTCTCCCCTCTCCCTGCACCCAAGCAGCCCTGGGCAAGAGGGCACAGCGGGAATTTGTGTCCTGGACCTTTCCTGCTGGTGGCAAGTCCACCCAGGCTGAGTTGGGGCACCCAAAATGCTGTCCCAGGCTCTGGCCAAGCCCTGGGTTACCTCCGGAGCCAGAGGTGAGATGGGCCGCTCTCCTCCTCCCAGCGTCTCCCACCGCTCGGAGCAGAGCCTGCCCCTCCATCCCTCCCTCGGACAGGGTGGCCACGGCGGGGCGCGTGATTTAACCCCAGCGTTAAATACGGATCCACCCAACAGCAAAGTCACCATCCAGGTCCGTCTGGAAGAGACAGACCAACGGACGGACCCAGCCAGTCTCCACCCCATGGATCTTGGGAACCAGGACAGGAAAAGGAAGGGAAGTCTTACTGGTCTGACAGGACTAAACAAGCACCAAGCACCCGGGTTTCTCCCATCGAAAACTGGATTAAACCCTCACCAGGCAGAGGCTGGGCTCTGCTGGTTTTACTGGGAGAGCTGGGCAGGCAGAGCCCAGCACGCAGAGGCACACAAGGGGCTTTCTGACTCCCCGCCCCATACCTTTTTCTTCTCGGGAAGCTCCTTGTATTTCTTGGACAGGATCTTGGTGAGATCCAGGTTGCTCATTTCGGGGTGAAGCTTGGCATATTTGGCCCGCTTCTCCATGAAGAAGCGGAAATAGGGAGTCAGGGGCTTCTTGGGGAAGTCGGGGTGTTTCTGGGGAGACAGCAGAGCGGCAGACACTGAGTGTGGAGCCGGTGGCACCACGGAGGGCACAGCCAAACCCTGCCGGCTCCCAGCTCCCCCCAGTACTGGGGGAGACCTGCCTCCATCCAGCCCTGCTGGTGATCCAGCTCCCTGAAATGGGAACACCCTGGCTTTGCAGGCAAGGGGGGAAAAAAACAGTGGGAACAAGGGCTCCCTTCCCCAGGAACTACACTATCCCAGGGCTGGGTATCTCGGAAGTAGCCTCCAACCACCCAGAGCTGTTGGCACAGAGCGGTTGTGCTGCAAGAGGGGAAACTGAGGCAGGAGGAGGGGATGGGATCCACCTCCCGGTGGCAGAGCATCGGCTGCCCCGGGCCAGTGGTCTGAAAGCAGCACCCCACCCGACCCAGCAGGCCAGGAATAGGATGGCGGCTTCCCGGCCCCCCCGGTGCTAAACTTGGACGCAGGCTGCCAGCAATACAGCCGGCCATATTAAATGTACCCTGGACTTGGCCCGTGCCCAGAGCCCGCGGCCTCCGGAGCCTTGGGCAGCCGGCCGCGGGGATTACGGGTGGTGAGGTGCCTGCAGGGGCTCTGGTGGCAGAGCCACATGGGTCTGGGGTGCCACATGGGTGACAGTCCCCCGTCCCGGGGAAGGGGGAGGTCCCCCTTTAGTGCCCGACCCCAATTCCTGCCCGATACCTTGAGCTTTTTGCCCTTGTAAGGATTCTTCACATGCTCTTCGGCGTCCATAATGAGCTCTGTGAGGGTCCGAAACTTCCTCACCTGTGGGGTTAACAAAGGGCCACAAATATCAACAGGCTGTGGGCGGGGGACAGAGCAGGTCCCCACTCAGCACCACATAAACCCACAGGGTTTCATGATGCCACCACACAAACAACCCGTCCCTGCACCTCCAAGGGGTTCGCAATGCCACCGTCAGCGGGGCAGCGTCGGCACTAAGGGACAAGGACTCGGGGCGTTGAACTTGAGTGATTCGAACAGCCCTGGGAAGTCATTGGGATGCTCGGTCCCTCTGGACCCCTCCGAGCCCCGCGTGGCTGCCGCTTACCTCATTAGAAATCTCCATCCACTTCATCTTGCACATCTCCCCCGAGAAGTCCTTGAAAGCCACTTTCTCCCAATCCAGGTGGGACTCGGTGGTTTTGAACTTGCTCCCGTCGTTGGAGGGCAGGTTATTCTTCATGCACTCCAGCAGAGTCAGCATATCCTCCTGAGACCAGCGGTCTGAGCAGCAAAGAAACAGGCTCAGCAGCTGGACACGGGGACTACAGCTCCCAGCGTGCAGCTCCGGACCACACGCCGGGACACGTCATCTCCACATGCTCTGCCTTCTCCAGATTAAAGATCAAAGGGACGTGGCTGTTTCCATCACCCTCCAGCAACTTTCTACGGGCCAAAACAATCCCGGGCAAAGCTAGAAAATCCACTCGGTGCAAACCAGAGAGACTCGCTCATCCCAGTACACCATCAGATAAGGCGATGGCTCTACCGCGCGGGAGCAGAGGGATATTTCCTATGGGAGCAAAGCCCTGCAGAGCGAGGCGGGAGTGACGTGCTCTCCAGCCAAGAAGGAAATAGGAAAACCCACTTTTTAAGTTGAAAAGAGGTGTCCAGAGCAATGGAAAACCCCCCCAGTGCTGCTTTTCCTTCAATTCGGAGAGCCTTGCCATCACCTGGGACCTAGCTCCATGGTGACCTCTGCCAAGGTCAAAGCTCAGACACCACACAACTGGAGGGGGAGGGCAGAGCCCAGCACAGCCCCCCCATCTCACAGTGGGGTCCCTGCCGGCGCAGGGGTGATGGTTATGCCACCCCAACATCCCCCGAGGTGCCGGGAGGAGCATCCCCGGCTCCCATCCGGACAAACTGCCGGGATGGTGGGATGGGCACGTGGCAAAGCCAGGAAGCCTGGAGCAACCGGGATAGGCAGCAGGAAGGATATCCCAGCACCGAATGCCCCATCCAGCACCGATTTTGGGGTCGCTTCCTCGGCAGGGGAATTCCACTGCCGGGCTGGGGAGAGGCGCCCTGGGCGCTCTGCAAAACACGGGTGGCCCTGGGGACAAGCAGCGGGTCCTGGGAGCGGAAAGAGAGGTCCCCGGGGACGGGCTGGAGGAGGAGCAGAGCCCCAAGCCACACGCCCACGCAGCCCTGTCTGCTTCAGCACGGGACGGGCACCCAAGCCCGAGGGCTCCCGGCCACGGGACCAGCTCTCCACGGTGTTCCTTGCCCCACGCCACTGCCAGGGCAAAGACTAGGGCATTCGGAGCCCCTCAGGGACCACAGAGTATCCCGGCAAGATGGGGACAGCGTAGTCCACCGTGGATTTGAGGGGAGCATCTCTCCCTCCATCCCCAGGAAGAAAAAACAAGCCCCCAGAAATACCTCTCCCTCCGCTCAAACTCCACACACACAAAAACACCACGACTGCCTCCTGCCTCCACCTCCTGCCCCTGCAATCCATCTGGCAAAGGGCAAACCCCCCCCAAATCCCAAATCCGAGCGAGGGATGTTAAAAGACATGTGGGACCCGCAGCTGTTGGGGGAGCACATCCACGACCTGTCCCCCCACCCCATTCACCTCCTGGACCAGGCTAGGGATTGAGGCAGGAATAGTTTGGGATCCAGACGGTCTCCACAGTTACCTCATCACGTCCGTTAGGGATTAACTGGGGGGGGGAAGGGGAGATGGAAAGAGCCCCCCCATAAAGCTCATAGAGCCCAGGGGCTCGGGATGTGTCTCCACACTCCTGGCTTCAGAGCACCGAAATGTCACGAAAGGCAAAAAGAGATGGGAAAGCCCCTGCAGTGCCTTGGGGGAGTAACAGAGATGGGGGGGCACTGAGCCCAAAATTTTGTCTTCCTGTTTTTCCCATCCACTTTCCAGACTCCCTCCCCCACCCCAGGCAAGGACCAACGAGGCAGAATCGGGCCGTGAAGCTGGTGCTGATTTTACTTGCAGAAATCAGGAGAAATAACCGAAAGCAGCACAGCCACAAAAACGAAGTGGGGATGAAGAAGGGGATGAGATGCCCCCAAAACCCGCCCCCACCGACAAACCCCGTGCCTCAGTTTCCCCCCTCCAACGCAGGAATGCTGCGAGACCTTTGGCCCCGTGTGACCCCGCCACCGAAATAACCACAACCCGCAGAAATACATTAAAAAACTGTGTGGAAACCTCCCAAAAGCTGCACTGGCAGCGGAGTGGGGACCCCACGCTCAGCCCCCCCAGTCCCCTCCGTCCCACCTCCCTCCAGCGGGGGTTTGCCGAAAAACACCGGAATTGCGGAGTTCGCCCGCCAAGATGAATGGGGCTGTCTGTGCCCTGGGACCAATTTATCCCCGGCTCTCCTGGCATCGGCCGGGCCGGGTCTATATTAGGAAAGCTGCCCCGGTGTAATTAAATCCAGCTCAAGACCCGGCGAAGGACACGTGCTCCCGCCGGGTTCGCTCGGGGCAACAAACCCACTGCGGCAAGGGAGGAAAAACGGGGGGGACCAGGGGGTGAGGGGGGGGCCAGACCGTGCTCACACAGCTTTGGGGGGGATACACGGGGAGTTTTTACACAGGTAGCAGAACCCAGGCGGACTGCCCCTAAATAAAACGTCCCTTTTCCCCCCCCCGCCCTTGTTTTCCTCCCTCTTTTCCAATAAAAGCTGAACCTCTGATGTCATCCCGGGGTCTGGAAGCCGGAGGCCCAAGGTAACGGCTCCGGCTTTTAATGCAGCCCAGATGTGAACGGCAAAGGCAGCACCTCTTTGTGCCAGCCCCCCCCCCCCTTCAAAAGCTCCCCCCAACCCCCCAAAACACCCCCCTCCCAAAAAAAAGCATCATTCCAGCTGCCGTGTGCCAGAGGGGCTGCACCAGCGTGAGCATCTGCATGCTTCTCAGGGATGGGGAAGAAGGAAATGCCCCACGGCTGTGGTATTCCCGTAGGAATGGGGTGGGGGGGGGCTGTGGCAGTGTGGGGGGGGGGACTCACCTTGGTTTTTGGGAGCTGTCATTTCCAAGTCTGCAGGGCACTCGGCTTCGCCGTTCATCCTCCACCTGCCTGCGCCCACGCCGGCTCCCTCGTGCGCTACCGGAGATCACTTGGCTCTGCAAGCAAAGGGAGACCCCCGCTAGGCACCCCCCCAATGCCGGGGGGGGCACCCCAACCCCTGACGGGGAACAGGGGGGGCCTCACCCAGGTGTCCAGCCCCCCCCCCCAAGGTGAATGGGGTGCTGGGATCCACCCCACACCCAGTGCTGCGAGGTTTGGGAGGGCTTTGGAAAAGGGGTAGAGGGAGAAGAGGGGTGCATGGGGGGGGTCCCTGAGATCCTGGGGGGGGGTTGAGGAGGGAGGATCTGGAATGGTGGCACAATACCCCCAGCCCTCACAGAGGGAGGAGAAAAGGAGGGTGTAGGCAGGGAGAAAGGGTTGGGGGGGGATGTCCCTGGGGTGAGGGGGGCAGCATGTGGGGGGGATCCTCACAGATCTGAGGGGAGAAGGGTCCAGGGGGTCTCCCTGAGGCAGGGTGGGAAGGATCCATAGATCCCAGGGTCAGGGAGACAACAGGGCTCCAAGGGATCTCCCAAAGGGGGGTCACCCCGCAAAAAAAAGGGGGGGGGTCTCAAAGAAATGGACACCACGAGTCCAGTGAGATCCTCCCCGGGGGGGGGGGGGGGGGGGCAGGATCCAAGATCCAAGGGAAGGGTGCCCATGTGGGGAACTCCCTGTGCCCTGGGGGTGTTGCAGCCCTCCTGAGGCAGAGAGAACTACCCGGGGGGGGGGGATATTTCAACAGGGGGGGTCTCTAGGGGAAGGATCCCCCCAGACCCCTCCAAAGGGGGAGCAGGCGAGAGGCCTCAGTGGGGGGACCCCAGAGTTTGTGGGGGGCAGGATGCCAGCCTGTGGGGGGATCCCCAGGGGGGAGCAGGGCCGGAGCCCTGAGGAGGGATGGCCCCGGGGCACAGGCCGCAGGCCCGGGGAAGGAGGGACAGGCCCCAGGCCTGGGGGGGGTCCCAGGGGGAATCCAGGCCTGGGGGGGAATCCCAGCACTGGTGGGGAGGATCCTGGAGGGGGGCCGTCCAAGCCCTGGGGGGTCCAGGAGAGACCTGGGGAGGGGTCCCGGGGTGGGGATGCTGGCCCTGGGCCAAGGGAGGATCACCCCGGGGGAGGCATGGGGGATCTCCCTGGGGGGGAGCAGGGCCCAGCAAGCCGCAGGGGGGGGGACTGGGAATTGCTCCAGGGGATCAGCCTCCAGGGGCAGGATGGGGATCACCCCAGGGGGGGACCAGCCCCCCCGGGGAAGGGAATCGGGGATCACTCCCGGGGACTGCAGGCCCCACCAGGCCCTGGGGGGACGGATCGGATCAGCCCTTGAGGGGGCCGGATCTGGGACTGCCTCGGGGGGGGGTTTCAGGGATTGCCCCGGGGGGGGATGAGCCCTCGGGGGGGTGGGATCCACTCCTGGGGATGGGGGATCACCCCGGGGGGGGATTGCCCCGGGGGGTGGATCTGGGACCACCTCGGGGGTTGGATGGGGGATCGCCCCGGGGTGGGTGGGACCGGCCCAGCCCCCGGGACGGGGCGGGGGGGGGGGGGGGGGGGGTTGCCGGGGAGCGGGGATCGCCCCGGGGGGGACGGACACGGCCGGCACCATCCGGGGGTGGGAAGGCGGGATCGCGGCAGGGGGAGGGATCCATCGGATCATGGCGGGGCGTGGCGGGGGCGATCGCGCTGCGCGCGCAGAGGGATCCCCGTGGGGGGGTTGTGGGGGGGGTGCGGGATCCCCCGGGGGGGGGGGGGGGACCGGATCCCGCGCCTGGGGGGGGGGAGGAGGAGGAGGAGGAGGAGGCGGGGGAGGAAGGGGCCGGGCCGTCGGGCGGAGGCGGGGAGCCCGCACATGCCCTGCGCCGCCGGGCCAGCTCCAGTCTCCTCCTCCGCCAGGCAGCAGGAACCGGGTGGGACCGAGCGCGGGCGGCCCCGGCGGCGCCTCCCCGGGCCCCCTCCCGCCCCCGGTTCCCCACCCGGGCGCCAGCGAGCCGCCACCCCCCCCCACCCCCTCCTCCAGCGACACCCGGGCAGACAATGGAGGGGAGGCCGGGGGGGAGCGGAGAGCTCCGCGCTCCCCCGGCCCCTCTCCGCTCCCCCCCCCCGGCCTCCCGGAGCGATGCGATGCTCCTTCCCCCGCATCCCCCCCCCCCGCATCCCCCGCGGCTTCCCCATCCGCCGCCACCCCCCTCCCCGCATCGTTACCGGCCGGCTCGGCCGCTCTCCGCCGCGGCACACAATGGCCGGGCTGCGCCCGCCTCCGCCCGCCGCTCCTTCCCCTCCACCCGTAGCAGCCGGCGCGGTTATAAAGCCGAGACAAACCCACCTCTCCGGGCTGCGAGGGGGGGGAGGAGGAGGAGAGGGAGAAGAAGGAGGAGGTGGTGGTGGAAGGAGGAGGAGGAGGAGGAGGAGGAGGGGGGGGGAGCTCTAGCCGAGCCGCCGCAGCCCCAGCCCCGCGCCGGAGCCGCTGGGGGAAGAAGAAGAAGAAGAAGGAGGAGGAGGAGGAGGAGGGGGAAGGGGGGGGCGGGGATGCCCGGCTGGGGGGCGGCCGGGCAGCTGCAGCGAGCCGGGCGAGGGCAGCGCGACCTCCCCGCACCGACCCCCGGGGAGCGGCTCCTACCCAATCCATCCCCCCCCCCCCCCCCCCCCGCTTTCCCCACCACCGCCGCCACCGCCCCCCCCCCCCCTCCTTTCTCCCCCCCCCGACCCCTCCTCGAGCCCAGAAACACCCACCCACCCAGCGGGGGGCTGCAGCCCCGCTCCCGGTCCGGAGGGAAGAAAGGAAGAAAGAAGGGGGGGGAGGAGAAAGGCGGAAAAAAAAAAAGGGGGGGGAAAAATATAAAAAGGAAATAATGGGGGGGGGAAATAAAGCGGGGAGGGGAGGAATAAAGGGGAAGGGGTAGAAGGAGGGGGACAGAAGGTTGGAGGGGGATAGAAGGTTGGGGGGGGGGGGGGGGGGGTGGACGAGCCCGGGCACGCACCCGCCGGAGCGCGGCGCCGAGCTCCCCGCCGCGGCGCGGGACTCACCCGGGCTGGGGAAAAACAACCGCCCAGCGCTGGAAGCCTGCCCCCGAAATCCAGCTGCGGCAGCCGGGGAGGGAGGGAGGGCGAGCGGGAAGGAGGGAGGGAGCGAGGAGGAGGAGAGGGAAGGGAAGGGAAAAGGAGGGAAGGGGAGGGGGGGGGACACACACACACACACACAGCGAGGCCGACCGAGCCCTGAGCTCCCCCCCGCCCCGAGCCCCAGCGCGGTGCCCCCCGCCGGCGCGGAGCCGAGCGGGCCCGGAGCGGGCGGGAGCCCCGGCGGCGGCGGCGGCGGCTTCCTGCCCGCGGGGGCCTGCGCGGAAAAAAAAAAAAAAAAATTTAAAAAAAAATTAAAAAAAAAATAACCTTTTTGCAAAAGAGAAAAAAAAAGAAAAAAAATCCCTAAAAACCCCGTTTTGGCGGATGGAAAAGCCCCGTTTTCCCGGCGGAGAGGTGGCGACGGCGCCTTACCGAGCCCGGTGCGCGGCGGCTGGGAGCTCGGGGAGGAACAAAGCGCCTCCTCCAGCCCCGCCGGCGGAGCGGCGGCGGCGGCGAATGGCGAGCCCGGGCGGCGCGGCCACGGCACGGCGCGGCGCGGCGGCTCCGCTCCCCCGGCGCAGGCACGTACCTGCCGGCCCGCCGCTTTGGGGGGCCGGGGCTCGGCGGGGCCGGGGCTCGGCTCGGCGGGGCCGGGGCGGGGAAGCGGCGGTTGAACGGCGGCCAGCTCTGCAGCGCTGGCCCCGGGCGTGGACGCGCTCCAGTCCCCGCAGAGACGATCGCGCTTTTTTTTTTCTCCCCCCGCCTCCATGGCGCTGCGTTTTGCTCTTCCAATCAGCCGGGCTCTGAGCGCCGGGGTCCGCCGCCAGCCTCCGCCGCTCCCCAAGCGGCACCGCCGGCCGCCGCCGCCGCCGCCGCCCCGCCGCTTTTCCGCCGTGTTTTTTATTGCTCTTTGCTTTTGCAACACTGTGGCGAGAAGAAAAAAAAAAAGAGGAGGAGGAGGAGGAGGAAGGAGAGAGGAGGGAAAGGAGGGGGGGGTGGTGGGGGGGTGGGGTGGTGGTAGGGGGGGGTGGGGTGGGGTGGGGGGGGGGAAAGGGGAAAAAAAAAAATAAAAAAAAAAAATCTCCTTACATGTGCAACAATCCTCGCCCGGCGTTTGCATAAAAAAAAAAAAAGCGGGGGGGGGGGGGAAGCGGAGGGGGGGAGCGGAGAGGGGGGGGGAAGCCGTGCCGAGCCGCCTCCCGCCCCGGTGGGTCCCCTCCGCCACGGCGGGGAGCGGCGGGGCCGCGCTCCCTGCCCGCCCCGCAGCCCCGGGACACGGCCGCCGTGGGGGATTTCCCCGGCGGGGCGGGCGGGGGGGGCAGTTTCCTCCCCTCCCTCCGCTCCCCTCTCCCTTTCTCCCTCTCTCTCTCTCTCTCTCTCTTAATTTTTTTTAATGCAATTTCTCCAACTCCACCTTTGTTGTGCTGGGCGTCATTCCCCGCAGCCAATCCCGGCCGGGCAGCTGCCTGCAAATTACCGGCCATCCCGAGCTGCCTGCAAATTACGGGCCATCCCGGGCTGCCTGCACGCTACCGGCCAGCCCCGGGCTGCCTGCTCGCTACCGGCCACCCCGCCGCCACCACTCGCACGCTACCGGCCGGCCGGGGCTGCCTGCACGCTACGGTCGCAGGCCGCCCGCACGCTATGGCTGCTCCAGGCCGCCGGCGCCTTCCCGGCTGCCCGTGCGCTACCGGCGAGCTCCGGCCATCTGCACGCTACCGGCCGCCCGCGCGCTACCGCAAGCTCCGGCCATCTGCGTGCTACTGGCCACCGGCGAGCTCCGGCCATCTGCGTGCTACCGGTTGCCGGCGAGCTCTGGCCGCCTGCGTGCTACCAGCAAGCTGCAGCCATCTGTGTGCTACCGGCCACTGGCGAGCTCTGGCCATCTGTGTGCTACCGGCCGCCTGCACGCTACCGGCAAGCTTCGGCCGCCTGCGCGCTACCGGCGAGCTCCGGCCATTTGCATGCCCCTGGCCAGGCCAGCGCAGGCAGCTCCGGCAGGCACCTGCCGCAAGGCAGGGGAGAACGGGGAGGCAGTGGGGAACCCCCCCCTTCCTCCGTGGGTGCAGGATGAGGCCTGGGAATGCGGGGGTCAAAGCACGGGGCCACCCGGCTTGGCTGGCTGCGGGCGCCTCTCCGTCCGGCTGCACGGAAGCGGCCAAAATCCGGGTTTTTTTCACCCCTGTTTATATGGAAAAGACCAAAAAAAAGCCCCAAATCTCCGTGCAATTGGCCCCCCAGGGTGATTTTGGGGGCGCAGGGGTGGCGACGGGGGAAAACCTGGCTGTGCAAGTGGCTTTTTTGGGCCTTATTCCCAAGCAAAGGATCAGCCGGACGGACAGGCGGATGGACGGCCCCTCCGCCACGTCCCTGCAGTCCTGCCTCCAGCCGGAGCGGCCGCCAAGGTGTGCCAAGCCGCGCCAGCGCTGAGCAGTTAATCCCTCCAGTGGAAGCTTAAAAAAAAAAATAAGTATATATTTATTCTGCATGGAAAAGGCCCTCAGCTGAACTGTTTTTCCTGGTCGAAATTAGGTGAAATGTCACTGTTTTGCAAGAGGGAAAAATTGCAAAAGAAAATTGGGAAAAAAAAACCCCAAAACCAAACCAAAATATTTGGAGATAATCAGGACAAAAAAAATGAAAATCAACATTTTTAATTTTTAACCAAAAAGCCATTTTGGACGGGGAGCGCAAACGCTCCACAGCCCCCATGGCAGCGCAGATTCTGCCCCCCCCCCCGCCCCGCAATGCGGTTGTGTGACTTCTGCCACCGAGGAGGGACACCCGCGCCCTGGAAATCAACCACAACCCCCTGCAGCAGGTGGGGCAGAAACTGGGACTCCCCCCAGATACACACCCCCCCCCAAACACTCCCCTCCTTCCTCTCTGCCCTCCCCAGGACTTCCTTCTTACCAAGGGAATTTTCAAATTCCTCTTGTTTGGGTAATGAGTATTTTTTGCAAATAAAGGCAGAGTAAGATGGCACAACTGCAGCCTTTTTTTTTTTTTTTGGGGGGGGGGGGGGTGCGTTTCTTTGCATTTTCACTAATTCAGTGCACAAACAGTAACAGGACGCTTTCTGCTGTGCACCCCGAGGAGATCCGGGGCTGTCGCAGGGATGCTGCACCCCACCGGCACCTGCACCCCCCACCGGCACCCTGCACCCCCCCCAGCACCGGGGCTCTCCCCCTTCCAGAGGTGATGCTACGACCCGATCACAGGTCTCCAGCTCTGCGCTCCCCCTTCCTTATCAGCAAACCTATTAATTAATTTTTTTTTTTTTTTTGCCCTCGCAACTCACACCCCGCCACGCACCAATGCCGACGCGGGTCCCTGCCACAAATCACCCCCCCCCATCCACATTTCGCTGGGATAAATCAAGCCCAAATGAGAACTTGACCTAAATCCGCCCCCCCCCCCCCCCCCTCCCCAAACCAGGCTGGAGCCGGTGGCAGTGACCTCACTGACATCTCCTGGAGAATAAAAAGCTCTTCCCGAGCGGAAAGCGAGAAGGACGGGGCGCAGGGAGGCAGCCCCGGCTGCGGGCACTTGCCGTCCTCCATCACCGGTGTGGCAGCACCGGGTTTTGGAGGCAGGGATGGCAGCAGCGGGTCTGGCCGGTGGCGGCGGTGGCACGCAGAGCCCTCCCGGTGGCACCCAGTGTGGCTTGCCCACGTGAGGCCGGCAGAAGGACAGGCAGCTGCCGGATCTGCAGGCCTTGGGCTGAAAAATGTCAGCCACGTAGCTCCGTCTCCAGAAAATGAGGGCCAGCAGCTACGCTGCAGGCCACAATGGGGTTTATCCCAGCCCCACAGAGAGCCCTTGGGGTCACAGTGACAGTCACGGCCGCAGTCAGGAGCAGCCGCAGGTGCTGACCCCGCTGCCTGCCCCATAGAAAGGCTTGGGGCAAGTGGGCGCATCCCTTCCCACGGCCCTATCGACAGAGCTGGGCCATGGGCGGGTGTCTTCCATGGGGGCAGCAGCCCCACTGATTGCTCTCGTTAATGAGATTACGGGTAATCGGGGTCAATTTAGTGCCGGCGCGGTCTGGAAGGGGGGGCTGGGGTCTGCTCTGCGGCGTGTTATAACAACAGGCCCAGGCAGGCGGCTCAGCGTGTCCCCCCGGAGTGGGGACAGCGTGTGGCCAGCAGGAATGGGGCAGCACCATGGGGTGCAAGGGGGGCCAGGGGGGGTTGAGCATCCCGGGATGGCCACAGGGAGCATCCGGGATGCCAGGATGTCACAAGAATTCCAGGATGGCCACGGGGAGCATCTGGGGATGGTTGCAGTGAGCATTGGGGATGGCCATGGGGATGCTGAGCATCCTGGGATGGCCATGGGGACAATCCTGGGATGACCACAGGGAACATGCCGCGATGGCCATGGGGAGCATCCTGGGATGCCAGGATGCAGCAAGCATCCCGGGGGATGGGGATGCTGAGCATCCTGAGATGTTCATGGGGAGCATGCCGGGATGGCCATGGGGAGCATCCTGGTGTCGTGGTTTAACCCTAATCGACAACCGGGACCACGCAGCCGTTCACTCCCTCCACCCCCCCACGCCCCCAGTGAGATAGGGAGGAGAATCAGAAAAAAAAGGAAACCTTGTGGGTTGCAATAAAGGCATTGTAATAGCACAGTAATGGAAGAGAAGATAATAATAATGATCATGATAAAAGAACATACAAAATGAGGGATTCTCACCCCCCGATGGTCGATTGCCCAGCCCGTCCCGAGCAGTGATTGTAGATCCCTGTCCCACCCCCCAGCCCTCATTTCTATACTGAGCAGGACATCCATGGTATGGAATATCCCTTTGTCCAGCCTGTCCTGTCTGTGCTCCCTCTCCACTCCTATGGGAAGCTAAAAACGCCCCTGACTTAATATAAGCATCGCTTAGCAACAACTAAAACAATACGTGTTATCGACGTTATTCTCATCCTAAATCCAAAACTGGGAAGAAAATTGACTTTATCCCAGATGAAACCAGGACACCCGGGATGGCTGCGGTGAGCACCCTGGGATGCTGGGATGCTGTAAGCACCCCAGGATGCCGGGATTCAGTGAGTATCCCGGGATGCCACGACGAGCAGCTCAGTACAGCTGCACCGAGCATCCCTGGGGGCGGACGCCTCCAAAGGACACTGCTGCTCTTTCGGGGGGCAATTAAATAAGGCGACCCCCCAGCAAATACCCAACCAGAAAGAAAAAACACATTATTTTCCAATCTTATTCATTTCTTTATTAAAGCCTGATACAGAGGTGGATGAGGAAGGGAAGAAAAAAAAAAAAACCCAAAGCTCACAATATTGTTTATTTCGGACACATAATTAATAAAACTAAACCAACCCAAACACGAGGCGGTGCAGCCCCGGGCACGGTTGCCCCCCCTCCACCCTCTCCCCATGCTGATTTTGGGGTCCCCCCCACCGTGATATTGCAAAGATCAGCAAATTCGCCGCCTGGCGGGGTGCCCTGCGTCCTGGCTGGATGCGGCCCTTGGGTCCGACCCAGGCAGGAGCAGGCCTGGCAGAAGCAAGGGGATGCTCGGCCCGTTTGGGATCAATCCCGGCGGAAACGGAGCAAGACGCAGTCAGCAAGCAAGGGAAAAATCAAGGAAAAACTACACGGATTTAATTGAAACGCTAAAAGTATAAAGAGGAATGACACTAACACTAATTCATCAGCTAAACGACGCTGCCAGACTGGTCCGTAGAGTTTAGGCCCTGACCAGGATCCTTTAAAATAAGCGTTTCTAGAAAAATTGTAAATTTTTATATAATTTCTCTCTAGTATATACACACACACGCACACGGCCCCGGCCGCGGGCGGGAGCACAATCAGCCTTTAGAAATAAATTACAAACTCCCCCAGTCGCTAGCATCACATATACAGATCACTCCTTGCAGCTGCTATTATTCTTTTTTTTTCTCATTTTTTTCTTTTTTAAGGTGCTTTTTCGTTTGGGTTTTGTTTTGGTTTTGGTTTCTTTTTTTTTTTTGGTTTTGTGCGAATCCTACCTGTGGAAGCATCGGCGTAAATTTATTTTTTTTTTTTTTTTTTTGGCATTTTTAGCGCAATTATCTTCATTGCAAATATATAAACCCCCTCGCTGGGCTATTTACATCCCGACCCCGGGAGATGCTGTGAGCGGCCACGAGTGCTCGTTAGCACTGGAAGTTCGTCTGGGGAAGAGGGGCTGGGCGGGCAGGGGGGGGCGCCCCGGGGGAGGCAGCGGGGTTGGGGGGAGTGAGGGGACCCCGTCCCACTCTGTCCCCATCCCGTGTTGTCCCTTCCCTGCCTTCCTCCCTGCTCCGAGCTCGGGTGTCTTCCTCCGGCTCCGTGCCCGGTCACAGCCCGGCGGTGGCCTTGGGGACCCGATGGTGACACAGGGCATGGGCCATCCCACCCTGCCAAAGTCAGGGACAGCCCATGGGACCCCCCCAGCCCGGGCAGCCTCTTCCCCAGCAGGTAGCAAAGTGCGGGTGAGCTCACACCATCCAAAATGTTAAAAAAATGGGAAAAAAAAAGGGGGAAAAGAAATAAAAAGGCTCCATTCACAGGGTGCACAGGTGGGGACCGGGGCTCTGGGCTGTGTCCCCAAGTCCCCCTCCGCCACCCAGCACCCCGGGATGGCAGCAGTGGAGCTACAAGCGGGTGGATGGGGGGCCGGGGGGGCGCGGGGCAGTCCTGGGGGGGTGGGCGGCAGTGAGCCCTTAGCTGGGCATCTGCACCTCGTTGTACACGTCCGTGCCCTCCGCCTCTTCGAAGGTCACCACCGCGTCGTCCGCGTCCAGCTGGAGGGACGGGAGGGGGCGTTAGGTGGGATGGGGATGGGGAGAGGGACAGGGATGGGGACAGGGACAGGGACAAGGGTGAGGATGGGAGCAGGGACAGTGATGGGGACAGGGATGGAAAGGAGGATGGGGATGGGGAGAGGGATGAGGATGGGAACAAGGATAGGGACAGAGATGGGGATGGGGACAGGGATGGGGACTGGGATGGCTATGGAACAGGGGCAGGGATGAGGTTGGGGACAGGCACAGAGGTGGGGATGGGGACAGGGATGGGTCTGGGAACAGGGATGGGTCTGGGAACAGGGATGGGGACAGGGATGGGGATGGACACAGGGACAGGCACAGGGACAAGGACAGCACCGTGGTGGCTCCCATCCCATGCTGGGGCTACATACACATTTGAGCTCGATGTCCCGGAAGATCCTGGGCAGCACGAAGCGCCGCAGGGGCACGGTGAGGATGAGGACGAAGGGCAGCGCCAGCGAGGCCGGGGTGGACTTCACCACCCACAGCAGCGCGAGGACGATGATCTGGATGAAGGTGAACAGGTGCATCCGCCAAGTCTTCACCTGCAGGACGAGGAGCCCAGTGGGGTCAGGGTGGTGGGTGCAGCACCCCCAACCCTTCCCAGGGTGCTGGGTGCTGGGGGGTGGCACAACCGGTGGCCCAAAGAGCCCAGTGAAGGTCAGCACCGAAGGAGGAAGCTCTTTGGGGAGCCCAGAGCAGGCAGCACTGTGGGGTGCCACAGCCCAGGACACTCCCAAGTCCACAGCCACCCAGCTGGGTGACACAGGGCTCACTCACCCGGGTGACGTAGGGCTCGTCAGGGTGGTACTTGGGTGGCATCAGCAAGAGGAGGATGCGGTCGAAGAGCTGGATGCCGAAGAGGGAGGTGACGCCCATGTAGAGGAAGATGCCGAAGAGCACGGCCAGAGGAATGTACTTCAGGATGGGCTCCATGAGGATGGAGACGCCTGCAGTGGAGAAGGAGAGGTCAGGGAGAGCTGTCGGGGGCACCCAGCCCTCGCCACCCCAGGTGGGGGGCATCTCCCCAGCTCACCGATGAGCACGGCCACCAACAAGCCGCTGATGCGCTGTTCCTTGACCTCTAAGATCTGGGACTTCTCGCCAGGAGCGGAGGTCTTGCTCATGACGGTGAGGGCGTTGGCGTGGGTGATGGTGCGGACGGTGGTGGCGCTGAGCCAGGGCATGCCGAAGAGGGCGGCCAGCCCCCCCATGGCCACGATCAGCAGCAGGTCCAGGTGGAAGCCAGAGCCCTTCACCAGCTTCCTCTCAGGCTTGCTGACGATGAGGCTGCCGGGGACAGAGAGGGAAGAGTCGGTGGTGGGGTGTCCCCTTCCACCCCTGTCCCACCAGGCACACCACAGCCCTCCCTGCCCTCCCTGTTACACCCCCCCCCAGGTCCTCACGTGGTGATCTGCGTCTCGAGGAAGATGAGGATGAAGACCAGGAGGGCAGGCACCACGGAGGCGAACATCATCCAGATGGGGAAAGGGTTGTCATTCCCCATGGGGTTGATAAACCAGCCCCGGGCGGATGAGTTGGTGACCTCCAGCCCTTTGGGGACGTTCAGTTTCTGGATGGGAGCAGAAATAGGGGAGTGAGGGGATGGGGACGGGGCACCTGGTTCCGTGTCCCCTTGTTGGGGACACCTGTCACCGCCCCAGCCCTGCCCTCCCGCTGCTCCCGGACCTGCGTGTACGTGTCCTTGATGAAGAAGTCAACCAGCGCCATGATGAAGATGGAAATGGGCACCCCGAAGTCCCCGATCAAGCGTCGGACCTGTGGGAACACCGTGATCCCATTAAACACCCCTGTGTCCCCACCCAGCCGAGGGGGTCCCCCTCACTGTGTCCCCACCGGCAGCGGGCTCTAGCAAAGACCTCTGGAGGAGCATGCAATGAGTTTGCATGGTCTCAGCCAGACCCTTTGGGGAAAGTGCACCTGCCAAGCCCCCATTTCCCGCCCCCCCGGTGCTGACCCCAGGTCCAGTGGGGTGGGGGACACACCGCTGACCCCCCCCCTCCTCACCGTGCCAGGCAGGAAAGCGCTGTTCTTGAACTTGCGGAGGAAGAAGGCCAGGAAGAAGGTGCCGGCCATGAGGACGAGGGACAGCAACGCCGTGTTGGGCTCCGGCACCTTGGGCTCGACGACGGCCTTCACATTGTAATGCCGCTGTAGCGGGTGATCCTTGAAAATCTGGGGAGGGGAGGGGAGAGGGTCAGGGAGGGTAGGAACCCCCCCTGCACCCCTCCTGCCGTGCTGGGAGCCCCGCGGCACCGTCCCGGCGGGTGCGTGGGTGCAGAGTGCGTGCCAGGGTGACCGGCGAGGCTGGAGCTTGGCACATGGTGAGCAGGGGGAGATTTTTAGGTTTGGTTTTCTCCACGTTCCCTTGGAAATGGGGCCGGAGCAGGGGCTGGGTGGCACAGCAGGGACAGGTGAGTGTGGCCCCGCTGCACACCATGTGTCACCCAGGGTGTTTGGGGGTGTTCTGAGCTTGTAGAGGGGCGCATGGGGGCACCTCGGTGTGGTGGAGGGTTCCAGGGTGTGATGGGGCATGTGTCCTGCCTGTCACCTCTCCAGCACCAGAGGTGTCCCTGTGGGCACCCAGGGCGTAGGGTGACACCGTCCCGTTGCTCCTGGC
This sequence comes from Rissa tridactyla, assembly GCF_028500815.1. Lineage (NCBI taxonomy): Eukaryota > Metazoa > Chordata > Aves > Charadriiformes > Laridae > Rissa > Rissa tridactyla. The sequence continues at coordinate 5,086,363 of NC_071484.1, read as the reverse complement.
CACAGGGAAGGGTCTGGGCCAGGCCATGGGGGAAGAAATTGGGGCGCTCTGAGCAGTTCCTGGGCAAGGACCATGTTTGCCGCAGCCCAGGTGGGACATCTGCCTGGGCTTCACCTCCCAGCCCCAAAATCCCCCTGCGGAGAGAAGCACGAGCCAGGAAACACCTGGGAAGGGGGAGAAAACGCTGGGACTTGGGCTCCATCCCTCACCTGCATCCCTCGCCTGGCTCCCACTGTTTCTATGGAAACCCGGGTGATGACCACTATCTGCAGCCGCCCCCACCCCCTTCCCCACTGCGGGACCCCTGCGCCCCTCACCGTGACGAGCTTGGAGAAGGTCTCGTAGATGAAGATGAGGGAGATGAGGAAGGAGAAGATCTCCTGGGTGTAGCGGGACAGGTAGCGCACCAGGACGCTGCCCTCGCAGGCCACCACCACCAGCACCACCAGGATCAGCCAGAAGCCGATCCAGACCCGGCCCACGATGTACTCCATGCCATTGGCACTGCAGAACTGGGGAGACAGAGGGCACAGCCCCGTCAGCCCCATGGAGCCCCCGGCATGGGCACCCAGGTGGGCTGGATCCCGGGGTTCCATGGTGGCCCTGCACCTCCTGCCCGGGGGCTGGGGGATGCTGGGACGGGGATAGTGGTACCCCAATGTGGCAGGACTCCTGTGGCATCACCCCCCTGGCATCACCCCGATGGCAGCACCTGCTTGGCATCGCCCGCGTGGTGTCACCCACATGGTGCCAGCAATTTGGCATCACCCACATGGTGTCATGCACCTGGCATCACCCCTGCGCCACCACCCAGATGGCTCTACCTGCGTGATATCACCCGACTGCCATCACCCACATGGCATCACCCTTGTGGCATCACCCATGTGACATCCCACAAGTGCCATCCCTCAGGTGGTATCACCCCTGTGCCATCAACTCAGATGGCTCCACCTGCACGACCGTGCAGTGTCACCCATGTGCCATCACCCACGCAGCATCACCCACGTGCCATCCCACCAGTGCCATCCTGCACGTGGCACCCCCCCGTGCCGTCCTCCTTGTGCCACCCTCCACATGACATCCCCTCATGGCAGCACCCCTGTGCCATCACCCGCCTGCCAGCACCCCATCCCTCTGCCAGGCTGGTGGCCCCAGGAGCCCACTGTGGGGACCACTGGCAGCAGGCGGGGGGCACCCAGGGGTGCAGGGTGGCACCCACCGAGTAGAAGGCTTCCTCGAAGACAAGGAGGGGCCCCGAGAAGCCGACGACGAGCAGGGGCTGGGCACTGAAGATGCTGAAGAGGACGCACTGCACGCAGGTGGAGATGAGCAGCTCCGAGACCCCCATCATGCCCTTGGTCTTCTCACCTGGTGGAGGGGCAGAGCTGGGGGGCGCCGGGGGGGACGACAGCACTGTGTCCCCCCATCCCACACTCCTCGGCACCATGATTAGGGGGTGCAATCGCCCCCCCAGGAGCACCCCCAGGGGATGGTGCTGCAGGCGGTGGCACCCTGCTCCCCCAGCCCTGTGCCCAGCTGGGGAACGCCCCTGTCCCCCAACATGTCCCCAGCCTGTCCCCCCCATTACTTAGCAAGCCTCCAAAGGTGACAGCAGGTGACAGCGCCGCGAAGTAGATGAAGATGACGGCGGCCAGGCACTGGGGGCTGAGAGCATCCTTGATGTCGCTGAGATATTTGGGGTACCGGCGGCGGATGTCCCGCACCAGCCCCCCAAAAGGTCTCCCCGTCCTGCGCAGGGGGTCGTCGTCCTCCGGCGCCGGCTCCTCCAGCCCTGGGGACACAAGCAGGTGGCCATGGGGGGACCCCGCATGCAAGAAGGGGGTCCCGCCAGCCACGGGGACCGGGGATCCCAGGGGGGCTGAGGTGGTCCTCGCCGTACCCAGGTCTTTCAGGAAGGCCTCGCCCGGCGCCTTCTCGGGGGGCTGGTAGCGGCGGCGGAGCAGCTCGTGCTGCAGCGGCACCAGGCTGCGGAGGAGCTGCTCGTTCGGGATCTCGGTGGGCGGCAGGACGATGCTGGCCTCCAGAAAGTCCTCCACCCCCCGCAGCAGGTCCTGGCGGCCCTCGGCCAGGTAGGCGTCCCGGCGAAAGACCTGCAGGGTGGCCCGGGGACAGGCGGTCAGCTGTCTCTGGGCACACTTGGGTGCTGCTGGGCACCCACCCGGTCCCTGAGCATCTTCACAGGGATGGGGCATCATGGGGACATAGGGACAGGGGGACATGAGGATGAGGGGGGCCATGGGGACACAGGGGCTTGGGGACAGGGTGTGGGGACACAGAGGCATGGGGATAAGGGGTGACATGGGGACATGGGGGACATAGGACCACAGGAGCATGGGGACACGGTTGCTTGGACACACGGGGACCTCAGGGGCATGGGCACATAGGGACACAGGGGCATGGGGACATGGGAGCATGGGGCCACAGGGACACAGTAAGTGTGGGAACAGGGGTGCACGTGGAGATGGGGACATGGGGACGGGGGTGTATGGGGACACGGGGACATGGAGACCCAGAGGGATGAGGACACAGGTGCATGGGGCCAAGGGGACACGAGTGCATGGGGACACAGGGACACAAGCACAGAGAGGGACATGGCACGGGTGGATGACCCCTATTAGAGGGTGCGGCCCCAGGGCTGGGGACTTTGGGGTGCTCAGGGGTGCTGTGACCCTGGACGGCAGTGCTGGTGGTGATGGCAGTGCCAGTGCTGGTGGCGGTGGCGGTGGCGGTGGCGGGCGAGCCGTACCCTCTCAGACATCATGGTGGCGACGGCGCGGCCGATCTCGTGGTAGCTGACATTGGGGGTGTCAGGGCCCAGGACCACGAAGAGGAAGCGGACGGGCAGGGGCACCTCAAGGACGGCATCCAGTGTCACCGCGGCCTTCAGGCGCACGAAGGCCAGCGTCGGCTGCTCCAGGAAGGCTGCGCAGCCTGGGGGGAGGACGGGATGGGATGGGGGTCACGGGGGGACGGGCACAGGGACACAGGGACACAGAGACATGGGGACACAGAAGACATGGGGACACGAGGATGGGGATACGGAGACATGGGGACATGGAAACATGGGGACATGGAAACATGGGGACATTGGGATATGGGGACAAGGAGACACGGGTACAGGGACAGAGTTATTTGGAGACAAGATGACACAGAGGCATGGGGACATGGGGGGACAAAGGGAATGGGACACACAAAGACATGAGGACACAGAGACACAGGGATACACGACCATGGGGGCATACGGACACCGGGACACGGGGACACAGGGGCAGGTGGGCGTGGGAGCACAGGGACAGGAGGGCATGGGGACACAGGGACAGAGGGGACAGAGAGAAGTGAGGACACAGGGGCACAGGGGACTGGAGAAAGGGAACATGAGGACAAGGGACAAGGGGACACAGGACCCAGAGAGCAGCGCTGAGCGGCAGCAGGCGGCGGCGAGAGCTGAGGACGGGGAGAGTCAAAAAAGGCGCAAGAAAAGCAGCGAGTGAGCGAGCAGGCAGACACCGAAGCTCCCGCTGCGCACCCTGGCCCCGCACCCGCCGCCCCGACCCCGCACCCCCCCTCCCCGCCCACCACTCACCCACGAGGACCAGCGTGGCCTCGGCATCCTCGGGGATCTTCTCGGGGAGCTGGGGTTTAGTGGCCCCGCTCGGGCTCTGCGGCGGGCAGACGAATGGCAGGAGTCAGCCGGCTGTCCCCTGCATGGCCCCCTGCATCCCCAGTGTGTCCCCCTCCGTCCCTACACGTCCCCCTCCGTCCCCTGTATGTCCCCCTCTGCCCCCTGTAAGCCCGGCTCCTTCACTACCACTCTGCACCATGCGCGGCAACGCCTCGCCTGCTTGCGTGTGTGCGCATGTATGTGCACCCATGATGTGCATGCGTGTGTGTGCAAGCGCATGGGTGGACACACGTGTGAGGGCGAGAGAAAGCAGTGTGCGTGGGAGTTCGGGGCGTGTTCGTGCCCGTCTGCCTGCTCGGGCCCCTGTGAGCGCGTGTGGACGGGTGTGCAAGCGTGCGCCAGCGGCTGCGCGCCCTCCCCGGGGACGCGCGAGACCCCGCACACCTCCTGGCTGGTGTGCGCTTGCGTGTGCCGACGCGTGTGTGCACACACCTGTGTGTGTGTGTGTGCGCGTCTCCCAGCAGCCCTCCCCACACCCTGGCTGGACCCAGCACCCCCTGACCCCTGCCCCCCAGTGTCCCCCTGCCCCCCAGTGCCCCCCTGCCCGCCACCCGGTCCCCGCTCGCCTGCTCTGCCCCGGCCAGCCTGCGCATCTCCAGGGGCTGCTGCTCCCGCAGCAGTGGCTGCTCCGTCTCTGCCCGGCTGGTGCCGGAGCGCTGCAGCTGCGCCGGTGGCAGGGTCCGCACCGACTCGGCCTCGCTGGGGTGCCTAGAGCAGTCGGGGGGATGGTGTCAGACGGGCCAGCGCCACTGACCCCTCCCCAAAACCCCATAAGACGGCCCCAGCCCCGGGGGTGCGTGGGGATCCTCACACCGGGCTGGGAGGCAAAGCCAAAACGCGGAGGGGCTTTTCCACCCCGTGCCAGGCTCCAGCGGGACACGCTGGGGCTGGATCCAGCCCGGACACCGGGGTGCCACCCCCATGGGGCTGTCAGCCCTGGACATACTTGTGCTGGAGCAGCAGCGTCCTCAGGATGTCATCTCGGTCCTGTGGCTTGATCTGCCCCTCGTAGATCATCTGATCGATGAGGACATTGGCAATGGCTGCCAACGAGGTGGCCGCCACGTCGAGGAGCACAGCACCTGCGGGGACAGCACCGTCACCAGCCGGCCAGCGCGGGGTCCCTGCTGCCATCCCAGCTCCAGCCGGTGTCCCCACCTTTGGCCAAAGCCCGCCGGATCTCCAGGAGGCTGCGGTACGTCAGGAAGGAGAGATGGGGCTGGCCCCAGTGACCGGCCTCCTTGAAGTCCTCCTCCAGCTTGAGCCAGTGGCCGGCCTCCATCCAGCACAGCTCCTTCGTGACGTCCATGACCAGCTCGTGCAGCTCCACGTAGCCCTGCAGACAGAGCCCGGGGGCGTGTCAGGGTCCCCCACACCACACCAGAGACCCCCAGGAGCCCCAGAGCTGTGGTTGCCCGTGCCAGCATCTCTCCCATCCCCGGTGTCCCCGGGGGTTGGCGTGGGGTTGGTCCCCAGGTGGCCACAGTCTGTCCACCCCCGGAAATGGGGGTCACCGGAGCAGCACCCACCTCATGGGTGTCCCGCTGGGACACGGGCCGCCTGCTCCCCCCCGCCTCCAGGTCCACATCGGTCACCGACGGAGCTGCAAGTGGAGCCACCACCACGTTAGCTGGTCCCTGCCCCTGCCCGGACCCTCCCAGGGTCTGTTGAAGGCATCTGCCCCCATCACCCCCATCCCAGACCCAGTTGGGGTTGCCTGGATGTGTCCCTTGCTCCATCATCCCCACCCCAGCCCTGGCTGGGACTCACTGTACGTGTCCCCTACCCATTGCCCCATCCCAGACCCAGCTGGGGTTTGCTGGATGTGTCCCCACCTCTATAACCCCCATCCTTAGACCCAGTTGGGGTCTGCTGGCTGTGTCCCTCCATCACCCCCCTGCCTCGCCGGTGCCCACCTCCGTCCCCTCGCATCCCCGCATCCAAGCTCCCGGGGCAGGGTGACAGTCTGGGGACATCGCCGGGGCAGGGCTCGTGGCCACGCTCTGCCCCACCACCGGCACAGCACCCCAGCACCAAGCGCTGCTCCTCAGACGGGGATGGGGACAGCACATTCCCGGCCAGCCAGACCCCAGGAGCTCGAGTTGTCCCCGTCCCCTGCCTACCTGCGGCCCCCCCTGCGCCCCCCACGGCCCCGCAGGCTCCAGCCCTATAAAGTGGGGGCCGAGCCCCACGCCCCGCGGCCGCCCTGTGTGCACCGTAAATCCCGGAGCACTTTGCCTTTGCTGACAGTAAACACCAGCGCGGCTCCCGCCCACCCGTGGCCGCCCCGGTGGCGGGGACAGGCTCACCCCGTCCCCCTCTGCCCCTGCTGGGGACCACCGCGGTCCCCTCGCTGCCCCCCGGCCAGGTCACCCAGCGGGGGGATGCTGCATGAGCCGCATCCTGCTCTGCCGGCTGAAGGATGCTGTGCCGACGCAAGAGGGGATGGGGTGCGTGTGTGTGTGTGTCCCCAGTGTCCCCGACGGCGTTGGCCGTGGCACGTGGGCATGAGCTTGTCCTCGTCTGGGCCCGCTGCCGCTGCCACCGAGCCGCCCAGCGCCAGCCAGCGTTCAGCCCCAAGTGGTTCTTGTCCTCACCCCAAACAAAGACTTTATTTATCCTCAATCAGCGGGCAATTACGGGCAAGCGGCAGCGGTCACCCCGCGGCGTGCCCTGACGCCCGGGTGACGGTCACCCCGTGGAGCGCGGGGCTGGGGGTGGCAACACCAGGGTGGGCGGCACGACGGAGGGCTGGGGTGGGGGGTGGGGGAAACGCCGAGGCTGGGCTTTGTCCCCCGGTGCCCCCACGGTCACTCACGCTGCCCTCCGCCACGGCGGCTCGCCTGTCCCGGGGGGGCCCCGGCCGCACGCCTCCTCCCATCCACGTCATAGCATCCCCGGCGGCTGGGCAAATACTGGCTGCAAAACACACACCGCCGGGATGGGGGGGGTCAGCGCCGGGCACCCACGGGTGCCAGCAGCCCCCCCTTGCCAATGCCAGCTGGGCAGGGGGGACAGCATGCAGCTCCCTCCCCGATTTTGGGGACTCACCGCAGGGGCGTCAGCTCCTCGGCTCTGGCCCTCCACGCGTGCAAGGGGGACCCGGTGCCAGCGCCGGCCCCTGCGCAGAACAGGCGGCAGCATTACCCCCCCGACCTGTGTCACCTCCAACGGGCACCCGAGGGTCTGGATGTCGGGAGCTGGCACAGCCCAAGCACCCCCTCGGGGTGGAAGCTCTGAATCAACAAAGCTTCGGGCAAGGGGATGCTCCGGGGCACACAGACCCCCCCCAACCTCCCCTCACCTCCCTTCCCAGGGGGCTTCTGGTCATGGCCTCAAGGACCTGGGGTGTCCCCAAGCTCAGACACCCGCAGCCCTTGCACCGGAGGTGGCACCTCACGGGCTTCAGGGCTGTGGGTGACGGGATCCCGAGGGCTGCGTGTCCCTGCCTGACCGTCCCGGGCTCCGAGCGAGCCCCGCTGCCCGTGCAATGCTGGCACCCGTGCAACACGTCTGTGCAACGCTGGCACCCACGCAATGCCGGCACCCACGCAATGTTGGTGCCCATGCGATGCTGGCGCCCACGCGATGCTGGTGCCCATGCAACACTAGCACTCGTGCAACGCATCTGTGCAACGCCGGTGCCCATGCAGCACATCTGTGCCATGCTGGCACCCATGCTGGCACCCATGCAATGTGGTGCCGATGCAACATGGGTGCCCATACAATGCTGTCACCCATGCAACACTGTCACCCATGCAATGCTGTCACCCATGCAACACTGATGCCCATGCAGTGCTGGCACCTACACAACGCCAGTGCCCATGCCATGCTGGTGCCTGTGCAACAAGACTGTGCCATGCTGGTACCCGTGCAGAGCTGGCACCCACAAAACTCTGGCACCCATGCAACATGCGACCTTGAACCACTGCTGTCCCTGCAACGCTGGCACCCCCCTGGTGCCAGTTTCCATGCGACGCCGGTGCCCAGGAGGTGCTGTCACCCATGCAACACTGTCACCCATGCAACGCCGTCACCTCTGCAATGCTGTCACCTGTATGACATCGGTGCCCATGCAATGCCATCCCCCATGCAATGCTGATGCCCACGCGTGCCCAGTGCCCCCCAGCACCCGAGAGAGCCACTCACTGCTCATCTCCCCCAGTGATAAGTGGGAGCCTTTTATGCCAGGGTCCTCGTAGCCTTCGGGGTCCAGGCTCCTCCTCATCCTCTCCTCGTAGGCCTCCTGCGGGACAGAGAGAAGGGGGCTCAGCGGGGCCGTATGGGGGGTGGGAGCCGGCCGGGGCGCAGCAGCAGAGCCAGGGCTCGGGGCCGGGTCTCCCTACCTGGCCAGGCCCCTCCATGGCCCCCGCCGCTGCCTCGCTGCGTCCCGGCAATCAGCCCGGCGGCACCATAACCCGGCGCTCTGCGGCGTCAGGGCGGGCACGGAGGGGAAAGGGAGAGAAAATATGTTAGGAGAGGTCTGGGCAGGGCTCAGTGCCCCCGGAGACGTGGGGTTTGTCCCGTGGGATGGGGCTGGGGCTGGACGCCGCGGCCGTTCCCGCAGCCCCCACCCGTGTAACCTGCTTCCCGCAGGCCGGGAGGTCCCAGGGCCAGGGGTCCCCGGGGAAGCGATGCCCTGCCCTGCCGCCATCCGGGATGGGAACCGACGTCAGGCGACGGCAGAGCCCCGGCAGCTTCCCACCAGGGACGCGGCATCCCGCCCCGGCCCACCCATGCCCACGCATGCCAGCTGGTCCTGCCATGTCCTGCGCCTGGGGGTCAGGTGCCCTATGGACCCACACCCAGGGTCAGGTCCCCTATGGGACATGGGCTGGGTCCCACACGACCCCTCGCACATGGGTGGGATCCCGTATAGACGCACGTATATAGGTGGGGTCCCGTATAGACCCACGCACAGGGGCTGGGGTCCCACACTGCAGCACCCCGCGCCCCCAGCAAGCTCCCACAGCCCCCTGGCAGAGCACTGGGGTGAGAAAGGGGAAACTGAGGCACAGCGGAGCTCATGGGGACCTCTCAAAGCGGGACGGCAGGAGCACCCTGCAGCAACCCAGGGTACAGAGCCGGGGGGGGGGGCACCCTGCTGCCCATCCCACCCCCTGCACAGCACCCAAAGCCTCTGCAGCCCCCTGGGCGGTGGGTGGGTGCCTGGAGGGGGGAAGGTGCAGCCTGTGCCTGCAACCCCCCCTCTGCACCCCCTGTGCCCCCCCACGCTGCCCCCCCCGACCTCCCCCCACAGCTGCCCCGGGGCCATGCCGGGGGACAACCGCCAGGGGGCGCCCTGCCCCCGCAAGCCGCTCTCCCCCCCCCCGCCGGGTCCCGGGGCAGCCCCGGAGGGACCCGGGCGTCCGGGTCCCCCGTTCCTCGTAACCCCTCACCCCCCATGACCCCCCCCCCATCTGCCCCCCACAACCCAGAGTCCCCGGGGGGGGGGGGGGGTCCTGCCCCGAGACCCCCAGCCCCTTCCCCACCCCAGCCCCCCGTGGGGACCCCTCCGCTTGGGGGGCCCGGGACCCCGGCTGCTCCCCGCCGCCACCCCGACCCAGGGACCCCACACGGGGGGCGGCTCACGGGAGGCGGGAGGGGCTGCAAGGTCAGGGCGTGGGGGTTTTTGGTGGGGGGGGACGGGACACCAGCCCCCCCAGATCTCACCCGGGTGATGCAGGAGCCCGCTCCCGGCCGGGGCCCGCGGGAGCCGAGGCGGGGGGGGGGGGTTGTCACGGAGACCCCGCTGGGGCCACGGGATCCCCGACGGGGCGCGGGAGCGGCGGCGGGGCCACGGGAACCGGGGCCGGCTCCGGACCCGGCCTCCTCCTTCCTGCCCCGCCTGGCCCCGCAGCGCCGGCGGCCCCCGGCCCCCCGGCCCGGCCCGCGCCCCCCCCGGCCCCCCTCGGCCCCGCCGGCGGCTCTTGCATCAGCCCGGTGCGGCGGGCTGCGCCCCGCTGATAACGCCCCGCCGGTGGCGGCCCCCGCCCCGCTCCCCCCGCTGCCGCCCCGGGGCCCGAGGCCGCGGTGATGGTCTGCGGGACCCCCTGGGCACCGGGCACCCTGCGCCTGGGTCGCCCGCACCTGCCGAGTCCGTCCCGGTGACACCTTGCACCGTATAGAGCCCCTACGTCCCGCCCCGGGTGTGCAACATAGAGCCCACGCCTGCCGCCCCAGCCACCTCCCGTGCACAGCGCAGAGCCCGTTCCTCCCGTACCATCCACCCCACGGGCACGGCATAGAGCCTATGCATCCCGCATCATGGGCATGGTATGGAGTCCACACCTCCCACACCATCCAACACCTGTACGCAGTATAGAGCCCGTGCCTCCTACACCACAGAGCCAACGGGCTCAGTATGGAGCCCATACCTCCCACACCCCGCGGCTAGCGTGACTCAGGACTGGACTCGTGCCTCCTATGCCATATATCCAGCACAGCTCAGTATAGAGCCCATAGGTCCCCAAGCACACATAGCACGCGTTCAGCATGGAGCCCATAACTCCCACACCATCCATGCAGCGTGGCTCAGTACAGGACCTCCCTCCCGCAGCAGGTACTCAGTATGGACTCCATACATCCCACGCCATCCACGCAGCGTGGCTGGGATCCCTCATGCAGCAGGTACCCAACGTGGCTCCATATAGAGCCCATACATCCCATGCTATCCATGCAGCATGGCTGGGATCCCTCCAGCAGCAGGTACCCATCATGGCTCAGTATGGATTCCATACAACCCACGCCATCCACGCAACGTGGCTGGGATCCCTCATGCAGCAGGTACCCATCGTGGCTCCGTATGGATTCCGTGCATCCCACGCCATCCAGGCAGCGTGGCTGGGATCCCCTCATGCAGCAGGTACCCATCGTGGCTCCGTATGGATTCCGTGCATCCCATGCCATCCACGGAGTGTGGCTGGGATCCCTCATGCAGCAGGGTACCCATCGTGACTCCGTATGGATTCCATACATCCCACGCCATCCACGCAGCGTGGCTCAGCTCCCTCCCGCAGCAGGTACCATCGTGGCTCAGCGTGGAGCCCATACCTGTCACAGCACCTCCCACCCCAGCACACCTCGCTGACGGCCCCCACAGCCACCACCCCACGCCGGGGGCACCCGGGGGTGCTGCCCCTGCCTCGCCTGGCCCCGCTGCCCCCCCGCCCCCCCCATCCCCCAGCTCCCCTCACCCAGCAACACCCCGGGACCCCGCACCTACCCCTGGGGGTGCCTCCGCGACGCCCCTGCCCGGGCTCTGCCTGCTGCTGCCCGCGGGGAAAGAGCCGCGCGGCGCGGGGGAGCGCGCCCAAATGCCCTGAGTCACGCTCCCCTCCCTAATCTCCCCCCCCCTGGGTCTCACCCGGCCCCCCCCTCTCTCCCCCTGGGGCCCCCCGTAAACAAGGTTATCGGGGTGCAACATCTTGCGATGGGCTGCGCCCTGCCCGCTGCCCGCCCGCTGCCCGCGCTCGCCCCGCAGCCCTCCCCAGCCACTCACCCTGCCCCAGCTAGGCCGTGCCGTGCTCCCCGTGCCCCCCACTATCTTGTTTACGAGGCTCCGGGTTTCCCTGTGGGGAATCCCCGGGAATCCTCTGGCTGTCCCCCTCCTTCACGCAGGGTTGGGGTTTTTCTCTCTCTCTTTTTTTTTTTTTTTTTTTTTTTAAAAAAATGGGGGTTCCTGGGGAGGTTCCCCCTGGGGAAGAGGCGAGAGGGGACGGGGGATGTGGCCGGGGTTCCCTCTGTCCCCGGGGATCGCCGTGCCCGGGGTGCCTGGCAGAGAGGTGGTGGGACGGGCACGGCTGCTTCAGTGCAGGGCGAATGGGGGGGGCGTGAACGCGCGCGGGTGTGCACGCTTGTGGGTGCACGCGGGTGTGCAAGCACGTGTGTGCGCATGCAAGTGCGTGCATACATGGATGTACATGCGTACCTGGGTGTGCAGGCATGTACGTGTGCATGCGTGTATGTGCAGGCATGCAAACGTGCGTGCACGTGTATACATGCACATATACACACGCGTGTGCACGCACATGCGTGTCTCTACATTTACAAGGCCCCTGAAGGGCTCCCGGCCCCCTGGCCCAAATCCCAGGGGGCAGGGAAGGGGAGAAGGGGCTGGGAAAGCATTGCACGCGGGTGCACACATGTGCGCACACATGCACACGCACATACATAAGCACACACCGGCCACCCCACTGCTTGGGGACACCCACAGGGACGTCCCAGCTCCTGCCCCAGCTCGTGGGGTCAGGACGGCGTTGCCCCCCCTTTTGGGGCGACCATCCCGGCTGGGGGCCGTGGGCTGCCAGCCCATCACACATTTTGGGGACTCGATGGCACCTCCCGCGGAGCCGGGAGGTGCAATAGCTGCGGGCTGGGTGCTCCGATAACAGCCCCCCCCACCTTATCTGGGTGCTGCCAAGGGCTCCCCTCCCTGCAGCAGCTCTGGGGATTTTGGGGGTCCCTCCCCCCCCAGGGCTCCCCGCTGCCCCCCAGCTGGGTGCTGTGGGCTGGGACCCCTTTGCAGGGGCAGAGGAGGGCGTGGGGCACCCTGGGGTCACAGAAAGGGAGGGACGTGTCCCCACAGGTTGTGGCTGGGGGAGGTTTACCTCTCTGCTCAGGGTGACTCTGATTTATCTGGGTGCTGTGGGGGGAGACATGGGTGCCTGTGGTGTTCCCCCCCCCATCCCGATTTCCCTGTCACATCAATGGGGAAACTGAGGCATGGCACAAAAGCTGGGTGCTGGCAGCATTGCAGGGTTTGCCCCCTCACCCCCGGCACAGCCAGTCCCCGGGGCCTCGCACCCCCCCCACAGCCCCTGCTCGGGGGGGGTCCCACGCACCCCACAGACCCCGAGGTGTGTGTGATGCTCAGCATCCCCCCAAAGCCAGGACCCGCGGCAGGCGGGGGGGCGGGGCAGGTGGCCGAGTTCAGCCCGGGGGGGGGGGTGAAGGACCCCCCAGTTTCCCTGGGGGCTGCCCAGGGTCTGGCCGGAGACTGTCCCCCCCGCTCCGTGGCTCTGCCCACGGGGTCCCCACCGGTGGCACGTCACAGCGAGGGGCTGGGCCCTGCAGGGAGGAGGACCCCCCCCCCGGGGAAAGCTGCTCCCCACCTTCATCCCCTCCTTTATTCCCCCCCCCGGGAGAGAGATCTGGGGGGGCTGGAGTCGGGGAGGGGACCAGACCCCGCATCTTTATTTTTTTTGCGGGAGGGGGGCGGGAGGGGGGGGGGGGAAGGCGGCGCAAGGCCCGTTGGCGTGGGCATCGCGGAGGGGGGGTGGGGGGGGGGCGGCAGAGCAAAGCCTGCGCGGTGCCGTGGCGGGGGGGGGGGTGCCCAGGGGAGAAGGGGCATCGCCCGTGGCCGTGGCCCCGCCGGCTCCCCCCGCGCTGGGTGGGGGCGAGCTGCCCGCAGGCTGCCATGGCTCTGGGGTTCTCCTCCAAGAAAGCCTCCTCCCGAAACATCGCCGTGGAGAGGAAAAACCTCATCACCGTCTGCAAGTGAGGGCCTCGGGGGATGGGGGGGGGGAGGGGGGGGGGGCAGCGGGGTAGGGGGGGGCACCCGAAAATAGAGGGGAGGGGAGGTAAGGTGGGGAGAGGGAGGGGGGAGAGAGAAACGACGACCGCTGGCGGGGATGGAGGAGACGGTGGCGGGGGGAGGATGGGGAAGGGGGTTGTGGAAGGCTGGGGGGGGGGGGGGTTTCATCATCTTCCTCCCCGCGGCCCCTTCACCCCGGGGGGAGGGAGGCGGAATTATTTTTGTTGTTGCTGCAGTCGCTTTAAGCGGAGCGGGGGGGGGGGGAATTCAGATTTGGAGGAATTCAGAATTGGAAAAATTCAGATTTCAGAGAGGATGAGGATAAGGGGAAGGGGAAGTGGGGGGGCCTGGAGGCTGCGGGCGGCGGGGCCGGGGCAATGGGGATGAAGGGGGTCCGGGGGGGGGCGAGGGGGGGTCCGGGGACACAACGACAACATGGAGGCTGCCGGTGCCGGCGGTGCCGGGAGCAGCCGGGTCGAGGTGGGGGAGGCGGGCGGGGTGGGGGGCGATGGGGGTCGGGGTCAGTGGGGCCCGGGGGGGTCGGAGAGGGGGACGGGGACCCCCTGGGGTCGGGGGGGGGGCGAGGAAGTGACGTCAGGGCCCCGCTGCGGGCGGCGGGGATGGAGGGATGGAGGCAGCGGGGATGGAGGATGAGGGTTGTCATGGCGACGCCCGGCTGGACCGGGGCGGGGGGGCCGCGGATGGGGGGGACAGGGATGGGGTGGTGGGGACAGGGGTGGTGGGGCTGGTGGTCCCTGCCTGTCCCCAGCCCCCGAGTGTGGGGATGGGGTGAGTTTCTCCCCCCCTGGCCCCGGGCCCTGGTTAGGGGCTGCCTGTGCTGGGCTGTGACCAGAGCCTGGCCCCGGGGCTGCTGGGGGGCGTGGGGGGCACCGAGGCTTGGGGTCACCGTGCCAGGGACTCCCAGGTCCTGCTTTTGGGGTCTGGGGGACCCCAGGGCTTCTCACCATATCACAGGGCATCTCTAGACCCCATTGTCATGACATGGGGCCCCCCAGGGCTCCTTGTCATGTCACGGGGACCCCACAGTCATGACATGGTGACCCTCCAGGGCTCCTTGTCATGTCACGGGGCACCTCCTGACCCCACAGTCATGACATGGTGACCCTCCAGGGCTCCTTGTCATGTCACGGGGCACCTCCTGACCCCACAGTCATGACATGGTGACCCTCCAGGGCTCCTTGTCATGTCATGGAACACCTCCTGACCCCACAGTCATGACATGGTGACCCTCCAGGGCTCCTTGTCATGTCATGGAGCACCTCTTGACTCCACTGGCGTGACATGGGGCCCCCCCAGGGCTCCTCACGATGGCATTGGGCACCTCCCGACCCTGCTGTCATGACATGGGCACCCTCCAGGGCTCCTTGTCATGTCACAGGGCACCTCCAGACCCCACTGTCATGAGGTGGGGACCCCCAGGTCTCCTCACTATGGCACGGAGCACCTCTAGACCCCGCTGTCATGACATGGAGACCCTTCAGGGCTCCTTGTCACGTCACAGGGCACCTCCAGGACCCCACAGTCATGACACGGGGACCCCTGGATCTCTTTGCCATGGCATAGGGCACCTCCAGACCCCTCAGCCTGCCACCAGGATGTCTCCAGACCTTGCTGCTGTGCCACGAGGCACCTCCAGACCCCACTGCCCTGACGAGGCACCCTCCACCTGCCGTCATGGGGATCCCCAGTCTCACCCTCCCCACGTGGCCGTGACCCACAGACGGGGCGATCCCCCCCATTGCAGACACCTGCCCCGTCCCCTGCTGTCCTGCCAGGCTCGGCGGATTTTGTGTCTTCGGCATCTCTCCCTGCTGAGCACGAGCAGCCGGGCGGAAGGGGAAGCCATCACCGCCCGCGCACGCCCGGGGAGGAAGGGGGCCTTTGTTCGCCCTTCCTGGCCACTTGCACGGTGGGGGAGCGGCGGCCGCCCCGGCGGGGTCCCCGGGGACATGGGGACACGGGGGTCAGCGAGCCGCGGCCCACGGCTCAGCCCGCCGCCCTCTTCCCGCTGCCGGCCTCGACAGCCCATGTCTGCAAAAGCATTTTGCTCCGTTGCTGAAACCTAATGTGTTCAGGGCGCTGGGAGCAGGGCGCTGGGGGCCTGTCCCCTCCCACCCGTGACACCCATGTCCCCGCCAGGTTCTCAGTGAAGGCTCTGATGGAGAAATACACGGTGGAGCCCATCGACGACTCCTCTGAGGAGTTCCTTAACTTCGCCGCCATCCTTGAGCATATCCTCAGCCACCGCTTTAAAGGTAATGGTGGTCCACGAGGACAGGTGCCCGTACAGCCCCTGGCGTGTCCCTGTCCCCATCCCTGTCTGTGTTCCCATCACGGTGGATGGGGATGCATGCATGCACGTGCCGGCACTGCGGAGTATGTCCGGGCTCTGGCTTGGGGCTTTCTGGGGTTTGTGGGCATGGGCAGCCCCCAACGGCAGCACCCTGGTCCCCGCAGGCCCCGTCAGCTGGTTCAGCTCGGATGGGCAGCGCGGGTTTTGGGACTACATCCGCCTGGCCTGCAGCAAGGTCCCCAACAACTGCATCAGCAGCATCGAGAACATGGAGAACATCAACACCGCCAGGGCCAAGGTCAGGAAGGTGCCAGCCCCTGCCCTGTCCCTGTCCCCATTCCCATCCCTACTCCATCTCCATCCCTTCCATGTTTCCATCCCTGTCCCTATCCCCATTCCCACTCCTGGCCCTATTTCCATACACATCCTGTCCCTAGCACATGGACCCATCCCCATCCCGTCCCCATCCTCATCCCCATCCATCTCCACCCCATCCCATCCCCTCCCTATCCTGGTCCCCTCCCCAACCCCATCTTCCTCCACCTCCACCGAATCCCCATACTCATCCCCATCCCCTCCCTCCCTGACCCCATCCCCATCCATCTCCATCCCATCTCCACCCCAATGCCATCCTCATCCCTCCCTGACCCCATCCCCATCCATCTCCATCCCATCTCCACCCCAATGCCATCCTCATCCCTCCCTGACCCCATCCCCATCCATCTCCATCCCATCTCCACCCCAATGCCATCCTCATCCCTCCCTGACCCCATCCCCATCCATCTCCATCCCATCTCCACCCCAATGCCATCCTCATCCCTCCCCATCCCCATCCATCTCCATCCCCATTCCATCTCCATGCCCATTCCATCTCCATTCCAGCCCATCCCCATCCCTTCCCACCCCATCCTTGTTCCCATCCCCTCTCTGCCCCTGTCCCTGCCCTCCTGCAGCCCCATCTCACCCCATAGGATCACTGGGGCAAAACAGGAGCTGCAGGTCCC
The DNA here is from genome assembly GCF_028500815.1 of Rissa tridactyla. Lineage (NCBI taxonomy): Eukaryota > Metazoa > Chordata > Aves > Charadriiformes > Laridae > Rissa > Rissa tridactyla. Next base: position 5,069,807 of record NC_071484.1, on the reverse strand, counting down.
TGTGGGGGAATAACAGGGCCAAAAGAAGCTCCTGGGTGTGGACCACCCGCCTGCCAATGCCCAGAGCCCGGGGGGCAGGCGGGAGCATGGTGTGGGGCAGCCGAAGGTGGCACCCGTCCTCAGGGCTGCCCCGCGGGGCCGTGTCTTGCAGGGCCGTGCCTGGATCCGCATGGTGCTGATGGAGAAGCGCATGTCCGAGTACATCTACACAGCCGTGAAGGACTCGCAGACCACCCGGTGAGCAGCCCATGGCACGGCCGGCCACGGCCACGCACATGCCTAAGCCATGCCAGGAGCGCTCAGGGTGCGCCGGGGTGGGCTCCGCAGGGGGCCTCTGGGTGCCGGAGGGTGCACGTGCAGCCGCGTTTTTCCCCGCAGGCGGTTTTACGACGATGGGGCCATCATGCTGCGGGACGACTCCGTGGTGCTCACGGGGACGCTCATCGGGCTCAGCGCCATCAATTTCAGGTAGGGGCAGGCGGCGCGGTGGGATGTGGTGGGACGTGGGCACCCTGCCCCATCCGTCCCCCCTGCCGGCCCCCCGGGGCTCCCCTGACCCTCTGCTCCTTCTGCTGCCGCTCAGCTTCTGCCTGAAGGGTGAGGTGATGGACGGTAAAACGCCCGTGGTCATCGACTACACGCCCTACCTGAAGTTCACACAGAGGTAAGAGCCGGGGTGCCCTCTCTGGGGTGGGGACCCCACCGTCTCTCCCCCAGAGCCCCGGTGGGGCTCAGCTGGGCTCCCCCGGTGTGTGCCAGCCCCCCGCTGCGGTGCTGGCTGCTCCATGCTGGGGCAGCTTCATGCTGAGCCCCCATTCCCCCCCCCCTCGCCCCAGCTACGACTACCTGAGCGAGGAAGAGGAGCGGGGCAGCGTGGAGAGCAGCACGAGCGAAGACAGCTCCCCCGAGCACCCCTACCTGCCCCTGGTCACCGACGAGGACAGCTGGTACAGCAAGTGGCGCAAGATGGAGCAGAAATTTCGCATCGTTTATGCCCAAAAGGTACCGGGATCCGGGATGGGGCCGGCCAGGTACCAACTCCCCCCCGGGATGCTCCAGCCCCAGAGCATCCCCCCACCGCATCCCTGCTTCTGCAGCTCAGTGGTACCCGCAGCCCATCATCACGCTGCTGCGGTGACCCAGCCCTCCTCTTCTCACTCTGGGTGTCCCTGGGGACATGGCGGGGGCAGGCGGGGGCAGCGGGGTGCTGCTGATGGTGGCCTCGCGCAGGGGTACCTGGAGGAGCTGGTGCGGCTGCGGGAGTCGCAGCTGAAGGACCTGGAGGCGGAGAACAAGCGGCTGAAGCTGCGCCTGGAGGAGGTGATGGTGCAGAACCAGCTGGAGAAGAGGGAGCTGGAGGGCGTCATCCTGGAGCTGCAGGAGCAGCTGTGAGTGGGGACCTGCCGCTGCGGCCGGGTGCGGTGGGTGGGGGGTCCCTGGTGCCTGAGTGTCCCCAGTGCCCCACCGACCCTGAGGGGCAGGGTGAGCGGTGGTCCCCAGCACCCCACACACCATGTGGGGTGTGATGGGTGGTGGGTTCTCGGTGCCGGGGTGCCCCATATGCCCTGTGGGACACAGTGGGTCTCCAGTGTCCCATACACCCCAAGGGATGTGACAGGTGGCAGGTCCCCAGTACACAGGTGCCCCATATGTGATGTAAGACATGATGGGGCCCCGCTGCCCCATATGTCCTGTGGGACATGGAGGGTCCCCAAGTGCCCCATATGTCCTGTGGGACATGGAGGGTCCCAGTGCAAAAGATGTCCTGTGGGATGTGGCAAGTCACTGATGCCCCATATGTCCTATGGGACGTGGTGGGTCCCTGGTGCCCGTACGTCCTGTGGGACCTGGAGGGTCCCCAGTGTCCCATACGCCCAGAGGGACGTGGTGGGTCCCCGATGCCCCGTATGCCCCATGGGATGCGTTGCCCAGCAGGTCCCCGGCACTCATGGCTGTGCTGGGTGCTGAGCACCCGTCTTTGCCACAGGACGGGGCTGATCCCCTGCGAGAACCCGCAGCTGACCCAGCTCTCCAAGGAGATGGTGACGCCCCTGGTGAACCAGTGGCCCTCGCTGGGGACCCTCAACGGCAACGAGAGCGGCTCGGACAGCAAGCTTTACCGGAGGTAACCCCCCCCTGTGGGGGAAGATCCGCCCCAACTCGCGCCCAGCGCCCCATCCTGCCCCGGGGGGGTCTGCCCCAGGCAGGGGACGGGGGAGAAGGGGCTGTTGCGGCCCCGGGGGGCTGCGGCGCGGGGGGGCTCAGCGCCGTCCCTCCGCAGGCACAGCTTCGTGAGCACCGACCAGCTCTCGGCCGAGAACAGCCTCAGCTCCGACTCCCAGCGCCTGGGCGAGGGCAAGCGCGAAGGCGAGCCCTGGGGGCCCTTGGGTAAGACCCCACACACACACACTGCAGGGTGTCCCATGGGGCTCAGTATGTCCCTGAACACACACCCAGGCATCAGGACCCCCCGTCCCCTCCCAGCAGCCCCCTCCTCAAGCCAGGGTTGCCGTCGAGGACTCCCAGGTCCCTCCTGCAGAGGTGGTCCCCGTCCCCCCGCAGCAGGGCTGGGGGGTGCGAGGCCGCAGTCCCCCCGCGACGTCCCGCTCTGTGCCCGCAGGGAAGGACCCCACGCCCTCCATGCTGGGGCTCTGCGGCTCCCTGGCCTCCTTGCCCAGCTGCAAGTCCCTGGCCAGCCTCAAGTCCAATGAGTGCCTGGTGAGCGACAGCACCGAAGCCAGCCCAACCCGCAGCCCCAGCTGAGACCCCCAGCCCCCTCGCTGCCCCACGGCCCAGCCACCCAGACCAGCGTCACGGCAGAGGACTGACCTCATCCCCCCCCCCTCGCCGCCCCAGGATCAACAAGGGACTCACCAAACCCACCGGGGAGGCCAGGGATGGGTGTCCCCCTCCCCGTCTTGACACCCCACCCCGGCTGCGCCTTGGACCCCCAGCCCGGCCCCTGGCTGGGGACATGGACCCGTTGGGATGGGGGACGTTGGACTGGGACCGTGCGAGCTGGGGATGGGGAGGCGGGGGTGAACTGTGCCAAGGGAGGACAGCGGGAGCGACCGCTGCTGGGGGGTGAGGGAGGGGGTCGGGGCCATAACCCCCCCGGGGGTGAGGGTCCGGGCACAGCCCCGGTGTCTGTCCCGCTCAGCCTGGGGGCACCGCTCTTCCCTCGGGCACCCACCCGGGCTTCGCCTGCCCTCTACTGCCCAGCCTCCCCCCGGCCCCCCCTCGCACCCAGGTGCCACAGGGGGGCTGGCCTGTCCCCTCCTTTGGGGACCAGCTGTCCCTCCTTGCAGCAGCATCCCCACGACAGGGATACGCCTCCCCTCCCCTCCTCCTTCTTCCCATCCTTCTCTGGGTTTCGGGTTGTTTTGGGTGTTTTTGGTTTTTAATTCAGCCCCATCTGCCTCATTGGAGCAAAAGGAATCAATAAACGCAGCAAGCCGAGCTGGCCTCCGTGAGCTCCCCCCGAGTCGGGAGAGGGAAAGGGGTGAAAAGACCCCTTGTGCCCCCCGCCATGAGGTCCTGTCCCAGGCAGAGACGCTGGGGGAGGGGGGGGGGGGGGGGGGGGCAGTGAGCCTCCTCCAGCCCCCCCAGAGCACAGAGAGCACCTTTGGGACACAGCAGGTCACCCAAGGATGGGGCAATCCCTGCCCCATCCACAGCGCGGGTGCAGAGGGGGCGACACAGTGCTGCTGGGGGTAGCAGGGGGTTCCTGGGGTCTGTTACCCCCAGTGAAAGCCCAGCAAGGACCTGGCGGATGACAGCACCACGTGCCCACGCGGCAGGGACAGGGCTGGCCCTGCCGTCCCCCAACTGCCTGGGGATGCCTTCCACAGCCCCAGCGTGCAGAGAGCAGGGAAAGAAATCCTTGCCCTAAGAGACAAATAAAATTTCCTTTTATTTAAGAAAATAAGAGAAATTCCCCCCCTGGAGTCCCGGAGCAAGCTGGGGCAGCACCCACAGTGGGTACAATGCTGGGGCAGGTCCTCGGGGTGAAGGGAGGGGGCAGGGGCAGCGGTTTGATACCAGAATGCCTGCCGGCCCCCCCAGAGCAGCAGCAAGGTCTGTCCTCACACAGGGTCCAAGCCCAGGGTCTGCCAGGGGACAGGGACACCCGGAGTGGGAGAGGTCCAGAGGCAGGGAGAGGGTCCTGACGTGTCCCCGTGCCACGCAGTGCTGGCAAGGGGAGGCTGTGCGTGACTGATGGCAAGAAGGGGCAGACCCCCAGCTGTAGCAGGGCTGGGGGGCCCGGGCAGGCACACAGAGAAGCCCCCGAGGATTTGGTCCTTGACCGAGCCCCGGCTCCCATCTCCTGCCGTGCCGAGTCTCCCAGGGCACCCCCATCTCGCCAGAGCATCCGTGAATCCAGCAGCAGCATCTGTCCAGCCTCAAGGGATGAGTGTGGGGGACTCCCCCTCCCCCCCCCCGCAGTGTCACAGCAGCAGGCACAGGTGTCCCCCAGGTTGGCTGGGGATGGAGAGGGGGCCGGGCTGGCCCTGCCCGCGGGCGCAGGCAGGGGGGAGGCAGAGCATGGCACGAAGGCACTTGGGCTTTGCAGAGCCGAGTGCGGTTCGCTGCTCCCGGGGCGCCTCACCGGGAGCGGGGTTGGCAGCGTCCCCGTTCCCCCCCACCGGGGGGCCAGCCACATCCAGCCCTGTCCCAGCCCTGGCTCACAACCCAGGCAGCCGCCGCTCCTGGTTCAGCTTCTGGAAGAAGGTCTTGCCAAATTCATAGGTGCTGATCATGATGGCGCAGGCGGGTGCCACCTTAATGACGCGGGGCAGGAAGCCTGCGGGAACAGCCCCCATCAGCCCCTCGGTGATACCAGGGCACCCCTGTAGCCCAGCCCAGGGTGGGGGGCACGGCCTTACCTGCAAACAGCCCCCGCGTGCCAGACTCAGCGCGGATGCGCCGCATGAGCAGCCATGTGGAGGAAGGCTTGGAGGTTGTGACTGCGGGGAGGAGGGAGCAGGTGAGGGTCCGGGGATGCCCAGGTACCACCGGGGAGTCCCAGCGGCCCCCCAGACATCCCCCCGGAGCCCGGCTCCTCACCTGGGTGCGCTTCGCTGTCTCCCAGCTCAATCTGCCGCTGGGTCTTCACCACGTCGAAGGGCAGCGTCAGCACCGCAGCCACCTGCAGGGCCAGCAGCCAGGTGGTGAGCTGGGACCTCGCCATCCCTGCCCAGTGCCGGCTCTGCCGTCACCTCCCAGCCCCATCCCTTGCTCCCCATAGAGGCCATTCCCCCCCAGCTCACAGCTGAGCGAGCCCCTGCGTGGCGCAGACCCCACGGACCCACACTCACCGTCCCGGAGATGGCCCCGGATGTGAAGCTGATCATGAACGTGGGCTCCTCCATCCGGGCCTGCCTGCAGAGCCATTCCCTCACCAGCTCATAGTTAAACCAGTAGAGAGCTGGGAGGAGATAAGAACACCAGTGCTACAAAGCACCCCAGACACACCAACCTCCCCACACACGGGGCTGCCCTGCCCCGTGCTCGTCCCCATCTCCCAGTGCCACCCCATCCCCCTGCAGCCATACCGGAGAAGGGGACGTCTCGCAGCACGGTGGGTCCCCAGCCCCTCCAGAGGGACAGCCAGCCGTCCTGAGCCACCGCCGACTGGATGCAGACACCCAGCTCCCGGTAGCTGAGCTGCCGGGACTGCATCTTGGTGCGGATGAGCTCCAAGGGGCTGATGACCGTCACTGCGCCCACTGCAATGGAGGGGACATTGGGCATCAGTGCCATCCGCTCCAGCAGCCGTCCCAGAGCCATCTGAGCGCCGTGCCAGGAGAGCCAGGTGCCGAACGTGGGCACCAACAGCCAAGAGACCTGCTGTGCTCTCCTGCGGGGATGCAGGGTGGGCAGTGGGGGATCCCCGGAGAGGAGGGGTACTCACGCCTGGCGAGGGCCCCGGCCAGCAAGGGGATGTGGTGCCCCCGGCTCCCCGTGCGAGCGTGCAGGTAGTCCCGCAGCTGGTCGTAGGTGGTGAAATAAATGACGGTGGCTGGCACAGCCATGACCCTGCCGAGGAGGAGGGGTGTGAGTGGCACACGTGCCCTCCCCGGGGGCTGGCAGGAGGCTTGGTGTGGATGCCCATGTGCCCGGGCAGGCGTTAGCACTCAGACTGCCCCCCAGGCAGGGCTCAAACTTACAGGGTGGGGGGCAAGCCGCTCCACAGAGACCTGATGCCCTCGTAGCGTGTGATCTTCACGAAGGCATCCTGGGGAGAAAGCGGAGCACCAGGGAGAGGCATTAGAGAGGGTAGATGAGTAACCACCCCCCAGCAAACACCCCGACCCCCTCTCTGGAACAGGGAGACCCCTGCCCACCCTGCCTGCGCCCGCAGCCCCTACCAGCGTGCCGCTGAAGCGGGTGGGGGCCTTGTACCAGGCGGTGCAGCCATTGCCGTTCTGGCAGACGTACAGATGGTCCATGAGCCCGTTGCAGTAGAGGAAACACTTCCCTGGGGTGGGAGACAACAGCATCACCGTTAGACAGGGGACCCTTCCCCTCTGCCCAGCCCATGTCATCCCCAAAACCACCATCTCTTCCAGGAGAGAGCCGAACCCTCAATGCCTGAGCCCGGTGGGGACCAGCCCCAGACAAAGAGAGGGATAACCCTCCAGCAAGGGTCTGACCACAGCCAGACCCACGGGCTGGGGGGCATCCAGCCCCACTGTGGGGTCAGGGGCACGGCAAGAGCCATTGCCAGCGGCAGGAGACGTTTGTGCCTCGCCTGGTGTCAGCTCCGTTGTCCCGGCATGGTGGGGAGCCATCGCAGGGAGCCAGCATAACCCCACCATCGTGCTCTCGGGCCAGGCACAGGGACGCCGGGCAGCAGGGAGCAAGGAGGTGGCGGAGATCAAAGGGGACTTTGATGTAGTGACAGCACAAAGTGACAAGACAGAGCAAGGACAGGAGGACCACAGGCAGCCAAGGTTTGTTGTACAACAGACCCCCAGAAGACCCCCTGGGGATGTTGCCAGCCCCAAAGCTGGGCTGCAGGAGCAGCTGCAGGGCTGGGGATGATGGCAGCCCCCACACCAGAGAGGGATGTCCCCTCAGCCGGAGGAGCCCGAGCTGCCACCAGCAGGGAAGCAAACCGAGGTCAAGGCTTGGGAAAGCAAAGCCACCAGCGTCAGGAGCTGCGCGGAGCCCCTAGGCGTACTCACATGTGGCCTGCTGAGCACCCCAGGGCACAGACTGTGCTGGCAATGCTGAAACACACAACAGGGACACGCTGAGCGATGACACGGGGCACATGTCACTTCCCCAGGCCGGGGCACATCCGTGTGCTGCAGCTCTGAGCCGGGCAGTGGGAGAGCTCCATGGGTGAAGGGGCTGGATGCCCCTGCAGCCACTTCCCAAGCAGCCCCCAACCGTCACCAAACCAGTCCCTTGGGACCAGCCCCAGCCCGCTGACCCCACAGGGAGGGGCACAGACCGGGGGGGCAGAACCCATGGGGTCTCTCCTGCCCTGTGGAAGCTGTGGGGAGCAGCGTGGAGACAGGCACAAAGGCAGCGGGGGAAAGAGCGAGCAGTCGGAGCGGGCTGAGCCCTTCTGCCCTGCTCCCCGGCGGGCAGGGGGCTGCTGGGCACGGCGCTGACCCCGCTCGGCGTCGGCACAGGGCTGCGGAGGGGGGAAGATGGAGCAAAGCATCAGCCCGCCTCCCCCAGCGGGGCCCCCCGAGCCCGTCAGGACAAGGGGCCCACGGTAACGTGCCACCTCGCGATGGCCCCACGCTCAGGAGCCGAGAAATCCCTGCCACCGGCTCTGCCAACCGAGACACCCACGTGTGCTGCTCGCTGGCTGACCCGAGGAGGGGGCAGGGGGGGCTGGCGGGAGACCCCCACCCTGCCCCAAGCGGGGTTACCTTTGGAGAAGGGGGTCCTCTGGGCCTGCAGCCGGATCTTCACCACGTCCAGCGGCGTCACTGAAACGACACCATCTTTTAGACCTGCCGGACCCCACCAGCCTCCGGCGCCCACCTGCTCCCTGTTGTCCTCACCGAAGAGGGAGGTGAGGATGGCCCCCGTCCCCGAGGCCAGCATCTGCTGCAGCGGCGTGATGCCCCCGCCGGGGCTCGGCAACGTCTTCTCAGCCATGGCGCTGGCCCCCTGCAACACACGGGGGAGGGATGCTGGAGGCTGAGGGTGCTCCCGGGGGTGTCTCTGCCCGGTGATGAGCGATGGGTCCCCAGGGAGCCCCCCCCAGCATCCCTGCTCCGCCGATGCGAGGACAGGCGTCCCACCTCCGGCCACGCTATCGGCATGGCACAGGGCAGGCGCGGCCCCCCCAGTAATCGTGCTGCCCCACGGGGGGGGACAGGGACGGTCCTGGAGGCAGCCCAGCCCCGATAACACACACCCCCCGGCCCCACTGCTGGCAGCGGGCCCAGCCTGGCTGGAGAGGTGGGGACAATCCTGGCCAGCCTTCTGTGTCCTTGGGGAGGGAGGATCGTCCCCTCCCTGCATTTGGAAAATTAAGGGACAGGAAGGAACAAAGTCCAAAGACCAGGCACGCCGCGACAGCCCGCCCAGAAGGCAGCAGAGCCATGGAGGGAGAGCGATGGGGGAAACCCTCCCTTCGCACCGGGCGTGCAAGCTTGCAACAAGCACCCCAAAAAGAGCTGGCACATCCAAAACCTTCTACTGCTGCCCCCCCCGCCCCGAGGCTTGGCAAGGCTGCGGCCCCCGGGGCTGGCGTCTCTGCCCTCGGGAAGCTGGGGATATCGCACCCTTCCTGCGGGAGGAGGATGCGGAGAAGCAAGCCCAAGCGAGCCCTAGCGTGCCCTGCAGGCTCAGGACCAGCTGCTCCCCCTTGCCGCAGCCCAGGGACTGTCCTTGCACTGGGACAGGGCCACGGCCACGGCAGGAGGGCTTCCATTCCAGGCTTCGGGAACCTAGGCCTTTTTTTTTTTTCTTTTTTTTTTTTTTTTTAAAAAAAGCCAGGGAATGCAGCAAAAAAACCCCGACTTCATCTGACTCAGCAATTTTGCAAGGTCACAGCAGCCATAAATCTCTCCATTCCTGGCTCTGGACTCGTTAGGTGCCCGAGGCTGTGGGCAGGGATGGGTCTATCCCGGAGCCGCACACGCCAGCCCCACCGGGAGAGCTGGGTGGCGTTTGCGGGGTGGGCAGGGGTCCCACCCCCACGGGTCCCATTGCGCCCGTCACGCGACAGTGGCGAAGCCCTGGCACGTTCCCCGCAGAACACGCGGCTGGTGCAAAACTGAGCCGTGGGCAGGGCGCTCATCCCAGCGCCGCATCCAGCCCTTCACCTAAACCCCGACACAAGCCGGGGTGGGGGGGGGGGGTAGAATCTCACCCTCCCAGCGCCGCGACACCTGAATGGCTTAAAATGTGTTATTTATACGTGCCACCGCCCTCTCCGGTTCTTCGAGGGGGGTCCGAGCACCTCCAGGGCTCCCTGCCTGCATCCGAGCTCCCTTCTCAGCTGGGAGCTGCTCCCTTTTCCATGCGGGGAAAAAATAAGCCCCTAAAACCACCACCCAGAACCCACCCAGGTTGGTCTGGAGCACTGGTGGGGCTGGGCACAGCGCCGTGATGGTTGGTGCAAAGGAGGAGGGGGGGAAGTAAATATGTGTTAAGGTGATAAAGGAAAGCTGGGGGGGGGACGCGAGGAACTCAGCAGCCTCCCTCCTGCACTGGGGGTGCCTGCGCGCCCCAGGGGACACGCAGCACCCGAACGGGTGCTGCGTGTCCCCTGGGGCGCGCAGGCACCCAGGCCAGCCCCCCAGCCACCGGCTGTACCCTCCTCTGCCGGGGTCTGCAGCCCCCCCCCCCCCCCCAGGTCCTTGACACCACCATCCCAGGCTTTGCACCCCCTGTCCTGGGGTCTCCAGCCCCCCCCCCAGGTATTTGACACACCTCCCCCCGGGCTTTGCATCCCCTTTCTCGGGGTCTGCAGCCCCCCCCCCCCCAGGCTTTACACCCCCTGTCCTGGGGTCTGCAGCCCCCCCAGGCACTTGAAACAGCCCCCCCCCTAAGCTTTGCACCCCCTGCCCTCGTGTTTGCAGGCCCCCTCGCTGTTCCACCCCTCCTCTCCAGACTTTGCAGCCCGCCCGCCCGCCCCCCCCCCTCCGCGGGCCCGCTCCCCCCGCACCCTCCCAGCAAGGCCGGGAGCCCCCAGCACCGCACCACCCCCGGGACCGGGGGGAAACTGAGGCAGCGGCCGCGCGTGCCGGGTCACGAGGGGAGTGACGGAGAAGGAGGGGGGGGGGGGGGTGTCACGGGGGGGCCCGGCCCCACCTGCTCATTCCAGCCACGTGCGGCGCTTCCCTCCGCCGGCACCGGGAGGGGGGCGGGCGGCGGCGCCTTTAAGGAGCCCCATGGGCGCCCCGCGCCCCACCGCCGCGCGCCGGCCCGCGCGCGCCACTTCCGCCCCCGCGCCGCGCACGCGCTCTGCGGCCCGCGCGCCCCTGCGCCCCCTGCCGGGCCGGGGGGGAACCCGCACCGCACGGGCACGCGCGGGGGGGCGGGGCCTTGCACACTCATCGCGCGGGGGGGCGGGGCCTTGCACACTCGCCCTTGCTGTGTCGGCAGGGGTGCACTTTGCACACTGACCGTGCTGGGGGGGCCCCTGCACGCTTGCCACACCAGCAAGGGCATGCCTTGCACACTCACCCTTGCCGTGCCAGGGGGCGCACCTTGCCCACTCGCCATGCTGGGGCACACCTTGCACACTCGCCACTCTGGCAGAAGGGTGCCTTGCGCTCTTACCCTCACTGTGTTGGCAGGTGTGCACCTTGCACACTCGCTGTGCTGGCAGAGGGGGATGTCTTGCACACTCACCCCCACCATGCTGGCAGAGGTATACCTTGCACACTCACCATGCCGGCAGACGGGTGCCTTGCACACTCATCCTCCCATGGTGGCAGGAACACACCTTGCACACTCACCCTCACCATGCTGATGGAGGGGAACCTTGCACGCCTGCCACGCTGGCGGAGGGACACCTTGCACACTCACCCTCACCGTGCTGGCAGAGAGGAACCTTACAAACTCACCATGCTGGCAGAGGGGCACACCTTGCACGCTCACCGTGCTGGATGCCTTGGGGCTGGCACGCTCCCCATCCCGGTGCCACTGGGGTTTGCACGCTCCCCCAGCCCACACTGGCCCCAGGGCTGCCCCGAGCCAGGCTGGTGCAGCACGAACCCGGCCCCGTGAGCGGGGACGCAGCCGGGACCGCAGCGAGGATGCCGAGGATCACAGAATGGTTTGGGTTGGAAGGGACCTTAAAGACCACCCAGTGCCACCCCCTGCCCTGGGCAGGGACACCTCTCACCAGCCCAGGTTGCTCCAAGCCCCATTCAGCCTGGCCTTGAACCCCTCCAGGATGCTGCAGGGCAGGTGCTTCTGCAGCCTCATCTCACCAACACCAGGAGGAACCAGCTCCTCTCAGGTGCTGCTGAGGGAGTGAAGCACCAGGAGCCTGCTCCCACCCCACTCTGAGGTCCAGGGGGGGAAGGCAGGGGTCAGCTGAGGCCTTTTAACCCAAAACGGGCTGGGGAGTGGAGGCAGTTAAAGGAGTGGACCATTTAAAGGACCCTTCCAACCCAACCCAGTCTATTAGATCAGCCATTAGGAAGAAGTTCTTTCCACTGAGGGTGGTGAGACACTGGCCTAGGTGGCCTAGGTTGCCCAGAGAGGGGGTGGAGGCCCCATCCCTGGAGACATTCAAGGCCAGGCTGGATGAGGCTCTGAGCGACCTGATCCAGTTACAGATGTCCCTGCTCACTGCAGGGGGTTGGACTAGATGGCCTTTAGAGGTCCCTTCCCACCCAACATGTTCTGTGATTCTATTAGGGCTATGTAACGCTGGCTGCAAGAGCCCCCAGGGAGGTGGGTTGGGGTGTGCAGACAAGCATTGAGGGCTTGAAGCACAGACTGTTGCAGCCAAGGAAAGACGCTCATGGACTTTAGGTCTCTAATTGTCTATTTTTTGTATGGTGTGTTACCCCTAAACTTTTGCAGGCATGTATTCTTCTGCCGTGCTTGAATTATTAGCGTACCCCAAAGGAAACACAGAAGCCCAGAGAGGTTCTTGGCAAAGGAAGGAGCTGCACAGGATGGGCAGCAGAAGTCAGACGAGCAGAAGGGAACACTTCTTGGCATGGTATTGCTCAAGAGCCCCATGCATTTGCTGGTGGCACACCAGCACCGTGCTGGTTAGAGCCTAAGAAAGGCAAATGTGGTCTGTTAAGAGCTTTTTTAAGTACCTTGATATGCATTAGCCAGCTGGAAGTTCTCTTTTGCTTGGATGACTACAGGTTGTCCTTTGAATTTCTAGTCCTCCCATTTGAGTGTGGCTTTATTCACCAATAAGTGCGAGGAAAGGGCTCCTAAGTCTCTTCTCTGGCCTCAAGAGAAAGATGCAGTTTAAAAAGGGCTGTTTTACTTAGAGGCGCAGCCCTCAAAACCGGGCTGCTACAGGGGCTGGTGTCCCCATTGATGGGGTGAGCCTTGGAGCCTTCTCTGTTACTTCTACCTGCTCCTGTAAGAGCCGTGGCTTTACCTGGGGAACTTGTCTGGGAGGCTAAAGCCCCATCTCTGCTGAACGTAGCAGCCCAGGTTTGCTCTTTGTACTGTACTGGAAGTGTCTGAGTTTCCTGTGGAGCATCCTGAATCCTTCTGCGCAAAGAAGTGAGCTCTTGGAGTTGGTCTTATTCCTGTTGGCGCTTTAACCTGGAGAAGATGCTTTAAACTGGCTTGTTCGCGGGCTGACGGGAGAGTAGCAGAGCAGTGCTGAGGGGTGTCCCACGCACCCTGCCGACGGAGGTGCTCTCAGACGCTGTAATGTGAGCTGACAACAGCAGATGGCTCTCAAAGCCCCCCTGAAACCTGGGTGGACGCTGCCAGGGAGCACAGGCTGTGCCCCTCTGCAGCCCCAGCAGGTAACAAGTAGGGGCCGACTGGGGGTGCCTGCGGCAGGAGGACGGGGACGGGAGCACAGTGGTGCTCCAGCTGGTGTGTCCTCCTGGTAACCTGCGGTCTAGAGGTGCCTGGTGCCTCTGTATTTGTGTGGTTGGGGTAACTTCACTGCAAAACCTGTTAGTGGTACTGCATAATGCGATCTTCTCCCTTACTCACCGCCCACCTGCTGAGGCTGTGAGTTGGGGGCCTACAGGAAAGGTGGGCAGGGATTCCATCAGGGGGTGTAGTGATAGGACAAGGGGAAACGGTTTTAAACTGAAAGAGGGGAGATTTGGATGAGATCTGAGGAAGAAATTCTTGGCTGTGAAGGCAGTGAGCCCCTGGCCCAGGTTGCCCAGAGAAGCTGTGGCTGCCCCATCCCTGGGGGGTTCAAGGCCAGGCTGGACGGGGCTTGGAGCAACCTGGGCTGGTGGGAGGTGTCCCTGCCCAGGGCAGGGGGGTGGGAACTAGATAATCTTTAAGGTCCCTTCCAACCCAAACCATTCTGTGATTTAGAGTAGGACTGAACTCTTGCCCTGCCTTAAACTCAAGGCATAAAGACTGCACCGGTGCCTACACTCATCTCCACTCCCCTGTGAGTGCCATCCTGTGGCAAGAACAGGAAAGACTTCAAGGACAGGCAATCTACAGATGGCCACCAGCAGCCTCTGCCGAGGGTGAGCAGGAGCAGTTTAGGGCTTCAGAGCCTGCAGACACAGTGGTGTTTGGTAAAGAGCCTGTTTCACCCCAGAGGGATGTTCCCTGTCTCTCCGCAGAGCTGGCAGAGCCGTAGCGGCTGCTCTCCTCCAGGAATAAAGGCTCTTTCTGGCTGCTGGCACCTCTGAAGTTTGTCAACGAGAGGGGCAGCTAATGCCAGGAGCTGTGACCAGCCCTGCGAGCGGCGGCTGGCATCTGGGCAGAGGCTATAAACCCCCTGGGTCTGTGCTTGAGGGAGAGGAACTGCAGGGGCTGTTAGCCTGGGTATGCGGACAGAAGGGATCCTGAATTCTCTGCAAGCCCTCGCTGCCCTTCCGTAATAGCGGGTACAAGGGAAGCTTGACTTTATGTGGTGTGAGGCCAGGAACCTCATAATTCCCTCAAGGTCGCGTAAGTGAATACATCCTGTAAATCCCTAATGAGTCAACTCTGCCTCTTACAGATACACAGGGTTTAAATGATCTGGAAAGCCTCTTGTAGCAGGTAATTTAGAAATGGAATAATGATTAATTAAAACTATATATATCCTTAGGGGTATTGAGTCTTACGTTGTCTCTTTGTAGGTGTCAGGCTCTGCATGCCTTCCACACTGCTCAGCTGCAAAGAAAAAGGAATAAACTTTTTCCAGCTGGGGTGGGGGCAAGAGGGAAGTGCATAAGATGGTGCAAGTGCCTCAGTTTCAATTGCCAGGTGTCTCCATCCGCTAAAATGATCAGAGGGAAAGTGGTGAATGTGTTTTCCCAGTGCTCAGTGCTGCTGGGAGGCGAGGAGACCTTGCTGGCTGGCTCTTTCTGCTGAGTCACAGCCTGCTCACTGCCTGCGCGTCCGAACACGGAGGCGGTTTCTGATTTACAGCCTTACAGTCCCGCTGGCCTCGGTGGCGGTGGTTGTTAGGGTGTATCATGCTCCGCTTGCCTGTAAAAATGAAATGTAAGTTGACTTCAGTTGGAGAGAGCTGTCTCTGAGTTGCAAATACACGCATTTGGTTTTGACTCGTGAGGAACGGAGCCAGCTGAGCTCTACTCCCCTCTCGAGCTGCAAAGTCAGAGCTGCTGGGGAGGGTTTGCGTGAGCCTTGCTGTGGTCGGCTCCGCGCAGACCTGGGCAATGCCCGCTGCCCTGCTGCCAGAGTACAAGCATGGCTGGGAAAACCGCTTGTGTAATGCCCAGCTCCCTGCTGCCACCTCCATGGAGAGGCTTCAAAGCAGAGCGAGCTTACGAAACCCAGCCGGCTCCCTGGTCCCACGCCATGTCCGCATCAGCCACTGGGCCCTGGGAAGCGAGTCCGGGGGCTGCCTCCGCCTGGGGCATCCTTATTTATGGAGGGGTTATCCTGTGGTCTGTCCACGTGCAATAGCATCTGGAATTGTCTCAGAAAGATCAATCCTGTCTCCTTGCTGGAAACCATTTTGAAAGCCATTAGCCCATTTCCTTTTTTTTTGTTTTTTTTTTTTTTAGGTGTACTTTAATGGCCAGGTTGCTAAAGGGATCTGGGGAGTGCTGTAATGGAATTAAGCTAGTGCAGAATTTGAGTATTTATTTCAGCTAGGACCCATTATGGTTTTGCAAAAGCCATCCTTAATCTGAATTAAGTGACTGAAATGAAGCAGCTTGTGGACAGATGAGGCCCTGGGGACATCAGGCTTAAACCCACTGTAACCCAGAATTCATCACATAGTTGCAGTTCTGCAGGTCAATTCCCCCTGCAGGCGAGACCTGAGAAATCGCATCCTACCTTCCGCAGCGCCGAAAACCTCGATACAGTTGTGGAACAAGTTACAAAACTCAACTGTGAGGAAAATGAGTCCTGTTTTATGGATGGGGAAACAGGTATGGAAGCTAAATGCTTTCCTTCCTAAAGGTTTCCTTTATAATTTGATGTTAAAAACAGTGTCTTGTTTCTACCTTGCAGCAGTATGGGCCAAAAGGAATGGAGGCCTGGACAGAGTTAGAATTGTAGGATAAATTCCCAGGTTCTTTTTCCTATAATCAAAACCAGCCTATGAACATGAAGTGGGCAGCAGAGCTCCATGCAGTGATTAAAGTCTACCTCAGCTGTCAGCCTGCTGTGCGAACAGGTAAGAAATCTGCCTACGGAGCCTTTCTCTGCAGTTCCTCTTGGCCAGCGCAAGATCTCTTGATTACCGTGAGCTCATTCCACTTGGGACTCGGCGCACTCAGCTGCACTTTGGGACTCGGATGGCTCCGGCAGTTCCCGTAACACCTCGGTATTGCAGCAGCAGCAGCATCCTGCATCCATCCAGCGTAGACAGTGCGTGCCAGTGGGGAGCGGAGGTGGAGGGTGGCTGTACCTGAGATGTAGTACAAAACGAGTGTCCTGCTGCACAATGGGGTTTTGCATCAAAGGGATGGACCGGCAGCAAGCTGGAGATGTGTGCGAGACGTGGGGAGTGAGGGCACCTGAACAAGGGAGCCTTTTCCCAGTTGCCACCCCTCTGACACGGACATCCAGCCCATGTTTTTGGCCCTGCAAGGTGTTGGTGAGGAGAAGCTGGATGTAGATTTGATTATGTCTTTGCAGTAATCTTGTTTACCAAGAAGATCCATGCGCTTCTATTTCTCTGAACGCGGATGGAATTAAACAGCAAGATGCTCCTTGTGCCTCTTCCAGACAGGACTGCTTATGATACTCTGAGCAGTTTATTTTCAAGTATTGTGCCACCGTGTCCTGTGGCTGTGTCCTGGGCCGCGACAAGAAGGTGCTCGCTCGTGTGACTGCAGTCCTGGAGGGCTGACTGCGGGGCATCATCACTGTTTCACTTGAGGCTGGCAGTACCGTGGTCCATCAGCCGATGAATTTAATTCTTGACTAGCCTTTGCCAACAGATCTTCTAAATGGCCAGAATGTGGTAAGAGTGGCTGTGCCTGAACATTGGCTGGGACTGGACAATGATGCTGCCCAGCCCATGATCTCTTGGATCCAAAAGCGACTCGGTGCCCAAGAACTCAGCTTTGGGACGACTTCAGAAATCCAGCTGTCGTCATCCTGAGTACTTTGTGTTAGAAATCAGGGCAGGGAGTCCCTTCTGGTTTTATTGTTTTCAGATGAAGAAATAGTCCTGTTAGAGGATGCTCAGCTGACTTGCAGTCAGTCTTGTGTTCCCGGTGCATCTGTACCGCCTGTAGGAAGAGCTGCTGTTCCAGAATTGGACTCTAGCTGCTTGCACTGTAAGTTCAAATTCAGCTTGTTCCTCCTTGTCTCACAAGCATGGATCCCCTTGCAGCACTGGAATATTTATTTTACAGTTCCCAAAGTAGTGGTAATTTTTTTTAGAGATGTGTCTACCCTGGGGAAAATTCTCCAGCTAATTTATAGTCGGTACTTTTTAGCCGTTTTAAAAATGGGCAGAAAAGACTCCTGGTTTTAGATGCCTCTCCTGTTTCTGTCAGTATCTCAGTGTTACATGTTCATAAATCCAGATTATTTTTTTTCCCCTCATATGACTGTACTTTGTACTTCTGCAGTTATTGATACTGTAGTAAGAGAAAGGCTTTGACTCTTCATAGGACTACAGGATACCTTGATATCTCTATTCCAGAGATGGACTGTTCCCAACCCAGTCTGCTTTTTAAAACCTCTGGTGCTGTGGGCTCCACAACTGCTTCTCTTTCTCCCTATTGAGCTTCCCCCTCACAACCTCTGCCAGAAGCCTGTTCTTGGACTGGACATTTGCCCTTGATTTGCACCTGAATGTTTCTCAGGAAAAACTGAAACCTGGAGCCTGTCTGACAGAAGATCCCTCCTGTAGTTTCTCCACTAAATCCAATTAGCAGGGTTAGTAACCCTGTAATACGCGGCAGTAATTCCATCGAGGGACCTCCGCTGTGTCTATAACGCTCCTGATCAAAGCCAGAGCATCTCGCTGCTTTTCCAGATGAAGCAGGCAAGGTGGAGAGGGATCTTTTGGGAGCATGACTTGTTTCTTCAGCCTCTCCCTCCACTTTCCAGTCTTCAGGCTGGGTTGTGTCTTCTGTAATGGGTGGTGGGGGGACCCCAGTGCTCCCCAATGTCTCAGAGTGATTAAATGTCACCTGTTGACTCCTTCCCACAGGTGTCTGCTGAACCAGATGCTCATTAAAGCTGCCCGCCACTGTTCCTCCATGCCTGCTGTGGAATCCCGGTGCCTATCTGTTGTACATGTAGTTGGAGGTGTGTGGATAATGGCTGCAGAGCTGCTGTCCTTGCGTAGCAGAAGGCTGCTTTCCCTTTGTTAGTGTGGAGCTTACAAGTGGATGCAATTAAAGTTGGATGGCTGCATGCTGTAGCTCCTGTCAGGGGTTGGTGAGGGTGGTAATGGGATGCTGTTAGCAGCTAGCGAGCTGTCAGGATTTTCATCTCCTTAGATAGCAAAAGCAGCACGGCCAGCAGGGTAAGGGGGGGGATTCTGCCCCTATACTCTGGTGGGACCCCCCTGCAGTGCTTTGTCCAGCTCTGGGGCCTCAGCACAGGAAGGACACGGAGGTGTCGGAGCAGGGCCAGAGGAGGCCCCGGAGATGCTGGGAGGGCTGGAGCCCCTCTGCTGTGGGGACAGGCTGAGAGAGCTGGGGGGGTTCAGCCTGGAGAAGAGAAGGCTCCGGGGAGACCTTCCAGCCCCTTCCAGTCCCTCAAGGGGCTCCAGGAAAGCTGGGGAGGGACTCTGGAGCAGGGAGGGGAGCCATGGGACGAGGGGGAAGGGTTTTAAACTGAAAGAGGGGAGATTTAAGTTAGAGATTAGGAAGAAATTGTTTGCTGTGAGGGTGGTGAGCCCCTGGCCCAGGTTGCCCAGAGAAGCTGTGGCTGCCCCATCCCTGGAGGGGTTCAAGGCCAGGTTGGACGGGGCTTGGAGCAACCTGGGCTGGTGGGAGGTGTCCCTGCCCAGGGCAGGGGGTGGCACTGGGTGGGCTTTAAGGTCCCTTCCAACCCAAACCATTCTACGATACTGAGGACACCAGCTGGCAGCACAGCTAAACCTCAGGTGGTGAATCTGCCCCTGGAACAGGCGTCTGTGTGGGACTCCTGGCTCAATGCAGAGAAGGGGAGCCAGGGCTGGCAGCCCAGGGTGCCTCCATCCCCCCTAGGCCGGGCGGAGGCCGGTGTGTGGGTACAGAACCTCCCCCCTCCCTTGCCGTGCGGTCCGTCGGTGCCGAGCACAAAATGGCGCCGGGGACGGTTGGTGAGCGGGGAGGGGCAGCGCGCGAGCGCCCCCTCCTGGGCGGGGCCGCGCGCGCCCACTTCCCGCAGACAAAAGACCGCGGCGGCCCCTCCCTCCCAGCGCGCACGCGCCGGGGGCCACGCTCCGTTGGGGGGGGTGGTGGTGGTAACGAGCCGCGCGGCGCATGCGCACTGCCGCTGCGTCCTCCCCCCCACACCCCACCCCCTACCCCCCCCGCGGGCTCGGCGAAGGTTCCGGAGCTCGCCCGCCCCCCGGCCCGCCCCGCCGCTGTCACTCGCCGCCCGGCTCCGGTGCGGACTCCCCTGCAGCAGCAGGTAGGGGCACGGCCTCCGGCCGGCGGGAGGACGAGGAGGGGGGGCGTGCGGGAGGGGGGTGCTGCACGACCGGACACCCCCCCCTTCAACCCGTCTACCGGCGCTGCGTTTCGCTGTCCCCGCGCTGAAAGCGTGAAACGGGTGGGGAGGAATTAAAAAAAAAAAACAAAAACCCAAAACCCTAAACCCAGCCGTTTCAGCCCAAAAAATCGCCGCGGAGGGGCGTGTCACCCTCGGTGCCGCTTTGCCTGGGCAGCCCGCTCGCCGCAGCGGTGGCAGGGCCGTCCCCTGCGGCAGCCCGGCTGCAGGTGTGCCCGCCGGGGAGGGAAGAAGGGAGGGAGGGAGGCAGGCAGACAGGCGGATTTTTTTTTTTTTTTTCTTTTTCCCCCCTTTTCGCCGTTTTTTTGCCCCATTCCCTGCGGCAGGTGGGGCCGGGGGCTGCGGCAGGAGGGGTGGGCAGCGCCTTCCCGCCCCGGCGCGGTGCCATCTTCTGCAGCCGCCCTCGGGGAAGGCGGGTGGTGGTGGTGGGGTAGCTGTCATTAGCAATGATAAATTAATCAATAATAGAAAACCGTGAGGTAAAGACGCTTCAGAAAACGGAGCTGTCCACGCCCCGCCCGAAATTTTGAGGGTTGGAGAGCGTTATTGAGGTCACGGCACCCAGGACTTGCCTCGCTTTGTTGCATCCCCCAGATGCCCGGCCAAGGGGTTCCAATAGTTCCCGTTAACGGCGCGGTCGCCCAAGGTGGGTTCCCCTGCTCTTAAACCCCAGGTGTTTTCCAGCCGGTCTGGGGATGCTGGTGCCCATCCCAGTGGGTTTGGGGCTGGGATGGTGTAACTGGTGGTCTCGGTGGACCCTGGATGTCCCTCACAGGTGTCCCCATCTCATGCAGGAATTGTCCCCTTCTGCCTTCCATTAGCCTCTCTTCATGCTGCCCCTTCTTTCTTGTCCTAAAAACGCACCAGGCGGGGCACGGGGCTGGCCCCCTTTCTGGGTTTTGCCTTTTTTTCCTTTATTTGCTGGGTATTTCTTTGTTTTAAGTCTAACTTCACAGGCATGAAAAGGGAAGTTTTCTGGCCAGGTGTTCCCAGGTGCGCTGCATGGCACACCTGCCCTCCTGGCTCGGAGCAATTAAACCCATAAGGAGTAGAAACCGCTTACTTCAGGTGAGGGATGGAGATTTCTGCCTGCATCCCCTGTCTGCCGTGTTAGCAGAAGGGTGGATTTGGTTAGGAAAAGGTGATTTTTAAAATTTTTTTTTTAACACCTAGAAACGCAATCCTGTTGTTCGTTCGCAGAGGGCAGCTGCCATCGCTTTAAAGGGAGTTTCTCCTTCCATTTGCTGGTGGTACCACCACGCGAGGTGCAGCTCCATTTGCAGCGAGAGGCTGGTCTTGCTTAGAAACGGGCTGGCTGGAAGGAGCAGCTGAGATGAGCTAAGCTGTCGCTTCAGCAATTTGTATGCAGCGTATTCCTGAGCTGCCTCGCGTTTATCTGCGTGGATCTGGGCAGATGTCTAACGCGTGTCTGAATGAGTGGAACAAAATTCACTACCGAGAATCACTAATTCATTCTGTCGAGCAATGGCTGCCTTCTTACATCCGATGAAGGGGTTTTACCTTTGCTGCCAATACCTCAGATTTGGAGTGTTTAATCGTTTTCCTTGTGCAATTAAAATTTTTTTGCCTTTTTTTTTCCCTCAAGGTGGTCAATCAAAACAGCTCTCAGTTGGGCGTTTACAGGCTGCACTCGAGAGAAGGAATGTTGAAATCTTATTCTCTCTCAAAATGAGAAATAGTGTAACCCAGTTACACTTTGTTCCATTTTGATACGCAAAAAGCTTATTTTTTTCCCCCCAAGACGTGCAACTAAGGAGAAAAGCAAGGTGCCTTAACTGTAGTGCATGGATGTTTTCCAGGCAGATAATTGACCCCTGATAATATTGCGTGTTCTTATTCTTGCTCTAGATAAAATAATGGTGTTTGGAAGGAGGCGTATGGCTGTGGCATGGTTCCCTGTGCCATCCCTCAGTGTTAGCAGAGGTACCTCATGCTGCCGAATGCCCTTGAAAATGAGGGCTTGTGTTCACGGCTTTGGAATTAAGATGCGGGTGGTGTTTGGTTTTTTGAGACCCAGCTCCTGTGCTCTGGGAAAATGTGATGCCTGTCCCACAGGTTGGTTGCCTGGGTCTCCATCCCCCGTAAGGCTTGACTGCGGCATGAGGCGGTCTTAGGACAGTTGAGTCTTGAACAGATAAAGCTTAAAATGAAAGACCTGTTGAGCTCTGTTTGGTTTAAAATGTTATTAGACCATTAGTGGGTGCATGGAGGTGACCAGTGCTGTGGGTCTGTCTTCATCTTGCATAGCGTGATGGTCAGAAGTTGACCCTTGAGAAATGTGAACTAAATCAGCTCTGCCTGGCTTAATGAGTGAAAGTGTGAAGCGTGGTTGTTATCATTCAAAGCCTTTAAATAAAAGAACCATTTTTTCAGCTCTGCTCCGGAACAGCTCACTGCTGATCTGCAGCTTTCAGGTGAGCTTGTTGCAAAGATCCCATCTGACACAACGTGAGGCACATCAAGATGTTGTGGTCTCTGCCTGTCAGAGCAAGGCTGTTAGCTACTCTGGAAGGCACAGGTGATATCACAGATAAGATATGGGCATTTGTCCTTCATTAGCTGGGATGAGTACAGAAGTGACAGAACCTCTGTGTGCCCTGTGGGGAGCTCCCATGGAGAGAAGATGGGTCCAGTCCCTTCAGGTGGCAAGTGCAATAGTATGGGTTTTGTGTCTCTCCCTCCCTCATCACACGCCCTTTTCAAGTACTATGTTAAGTATTTACAGGTCGGGCTTCTAATTTAGTCTTCCTCACCCTGCATCAGTTCCTCTGGGTTGCCTTGATGCCCTCTGCTTCCAGCCTCTTCCTTCCCAAGGCATTTCATTCAAACAGTTCCATTCCCTCTGTGCGTAATAAACTGCAGTTTCGGCAGGACCCAGCTGGACCAAGTAAATGTATTTATCCGTCCTGAATTAGTGCTGCAGCTTTCTCATTTCCTTCCCGAAAGCCATGGGGAAGTCTGCTCCCCTGTCCAGAAGAGCAGTACTCATGGGATAAAAATGAGGGAAATGTGACACTGCAACTGCTCTTTCCACGTTGAGGCTGAGCCCGATGTATCTAGTCAGGGACACTTGTAGCATGCCAGTAAGGTGGGCGTCTTAATCTTCTGCCTTTCATGCTCCTCTGCTTCGTTTTGAAGAACTTCATTGCATGCTTGTTGAGCTGTGTTGCATCATGGTTTTTTTTAAGGGTTTTGCCAGCCACAGGATTGGGAAGTGTTTGGGTACCACCTTGCATGTGTGCTGGGGCTTAGCTGAGTCGTTCTTACTCTGTAGTAACGGGGGGTAGAGCAAATTGCTCCTCGATGATGTTTGTATCCTTATTTGGAAGCTGGGCTTCGCAACATCATGGGGCTGTTAGAAGCGTCTGGAGAAAGCCACGTTGAAAATGCTTTTGAGACGGTGTCTCTGCCGTTTCTTCTGAAAGCCTGTGTTCATCAGCATGGGAATAACCAATTGTCCTGACGCTTACAGCAGCCCAGCTGTACCGGCTCTGCTGGTCAGGGTGTCCGTGTGCGCCTGTACTGGCACTTGGCATTGCAGTTTGACATGCTGGTGCTGGGATGTGTCTGTGTGCAGACTTTCAGGCGAATCCCTTTTGGTTTGATTGTGGATCATGAAGCAGTGTCTGAAGGGAAGTGCTGAGGGTGTCCGTTCCATATTTTCCCAGTAGGAATGTTATTCAAAAGCTGGAAGAAAGGTGTAGATTTGAGTTTGTCTTGATCTGAATAAGCTTATTTTGCTGGTGAGGTTTGGTTGTTGCCTCTGCATCTTTTGAGGGAGTGCTGCGAATTTAGCTGTAGCAATGCTCTGACACTTGATGAGTTAGGCAAGATAGAATCAGGGTGCTGGCTTCCACCCTGCTCCCAGTATTTTCCAATTTGGCTCGTAGGTTGGTTTACTGCTTCCCAGGCTGTATGTAGGTGTGGGGCTGGACTGTGAGAGTTGGAAGCTCGCAGTGAAGTGCCTGGGACTCGTGACATTCTCGTGAGTCCTTCATGTGGATGATGTTGGGAGGGTGTGCAGCGTCAGGGCTGTCTCTGGAGCTGCTGGAGCATGGTGCAGGTTTGGGAGGGTCTGCAGGGGGGTAAAGCAGCCAGCCCCCAAACAACAGCATCGCGTGTTGTACTTTCTGGGTATATAGCTTGCTCTACGGTACGCAGACCTGTGTAGTCTGTGAAATATACTGCGAGCCCTTGCAAAAGCCAAATGGACTTCTCTAGCCTTACCAGAACAGCTCAGACTGCGAAACAAAATCAGAATCGATTGCTTGTTTCCTTTGTGTGCCTGCCCTGTAGCCAGGTGGAAGGGGAACCCCAGACTCAGCTCTTCCCAGCCTCTGCTCGGAGAAGCACCAGCTGATGTCTTGGGAGAAGGACAGCAGCTCTCGGGGGATCTCTCACTAGTACTGCAGTCCCAGCAGAGCTGGGCTGGCTTTCTAGGTTTTTCTGCCCATCCAGAGCAATCTTTGCTTGCTTAACCGTGGTGTTCAGATTCCAGAGGTGGGCTGGCATGGTGTCTGGGGCTCACCCCAAGGGCATGTCCTTGCAGTTGGGATGCTCATCAATGAAGCAGGCAGTGCTGTAACGCACAGGTTGCCGGCGGGGCTCTGCCTGCCTGTGGAGACAGAAAAGAAGGGGGGTAATTGCAGAGGTAATTTGAGCTGGATTGCTAATCCGTGTAGAGCGGTGCCGAGATGTTCCCACTCATCTCAAACCAGTTGCAGGAAGAGAATCAGGGTGGGTGATGGTGGGCAGAGGTCGGTGGGCTGTTTGTTGGCCCTGCCAAACCCTCGCAGAGCACCAGGCTGGCTCGGCCATGCCGGAGGTGCAGCCCTTGCTGATCTGGGTCACTGCGCCGTCTTGGAGATGCACAAGTGGCAGCGTGTCTGCTCTGTGTGGCATTGGCTTTTTGGCATGAACAGCCCTCAATCCCAAGCTGTCTTTGCAGATCACCCCAGGATGTGGTGGATAATAGCAGAGAGTTGTGGCCCTTTAGGTTACCTCTTGCGTGGTTTTTAAGGTGGGCACAGCTCTGCCCTGAGGGACTGAATGAATCTCTGAATCTCTTCTTGCAGCAGAGTGGATCTCTTCCATCTGTGAGTTGGAGCTTTGTTTCAAGTTGAAATCTGCCGGTTGGAGGCTGTTTTTTAAATTGCCTGTGGAAAGCACATGCAGTTTACACTGGAGTCTGGAGGAGATATATCTGTGCCTTTAGACTTGAGTGGATTTTCTATGCAAGTCTAATGAGCCCTTCGTGCTCCTTGGAAATCAGTCCACTGATCTTTCCCTTCCAAGCAGTCCGATTAGTAAAGGCAGTCATTACATGTGGCATGGCTCCTGTTTTCAATGTCTTTTCTTCAAATATCCAAGGAAAGGGAACACCAGGGGATACCTTCTGTTAAGCTAAAAGGATTAACGCTGCAGTTGGGCTAATTATTTCCATCTTTGGAGCCTCCCCGCTGTACCTGCCCTGACCCCTCTTCCTAGAGCAGATCCGGTATCACTATCTGTCCATCCTTGCCTCAGTACCCTCCCTCAGTACTCTTCTTGACTTGTTTCTCAGTGGTTGGTGGGATTGCACCATTAGTGCCCTGGGGAGGCAGGTGGATTTGTCCCTGTTGGGCTGGTTGGTGTTGCTCTGAGTGAGCTGTGGTTCATCTGTCTGTGGTGGAAGGACGAAGGCCGATGGGGGTTATTGCAGGATGAGGTGCAGTCTTAAGGCACAGATTATACAAGTCCATAGGAAGAAGGGCTGTGTTAAAATCTGCTGTTTGTGGAGAATCTTCAGGACTTACAAGAGAGGTGATGAAACCACTTGTATTCATGGTTTTTGAATAGCATGTGTGTGACTTTGAATGCCCTGTGGTACAGAGTTGCCGGGCTTTCTGCCACTTGTCAGCATTTCATTTTATGGCTCCCCATCAGCTCCTGTCCCAGGCTGTCTGCCTGGAAGTGCCTGATGCAATTTCAGATGGATTTCATCAGTGTGTCAGGTCACTTGCTGCAGAATAAAATTCCTTGAGGTGTTAGTAAATGGCTCAAAAAATCTAAAGAAGCCTCTCCCATGGTACTTGAACACATCCAGCTCAGCAATGTGCATGTTTGTGCTGGCCTGAAGATCTGTTTTTGAGCTAAATCAACTGTCTTCCATACATTGGAAGTAAGTGTTTGCTGAGATGCCCTTTTGTAGTTGAAATTGGGATGTTCAGAGTGGAGAAATTTTTCCCTGCCTAAGAAACATTTAATCTTTTATTTGACCAAAGCTTGACTTACATCCTGCATGCATTGGCTTGGTCTTACCATGAAGGTGTTTGTGTCCTGCTCACAAGCAGCTCTGCTCCTTTCTCTCAAATGTCACTTCACGTGAGCTTCCTGGTGCAGGGAACACATCTGTCCAGCTGTGCAAGTTCTCGGTTGAATGACAGCAGAGCAGGTGTGAAGCAAAGTCAAGATATGGGGCAAAGTGATGGGCAAGCAATGTTTGTCTTGGCTGGCTGCTGTGGCTTCACGTATCCTTTGAGTCTTTGGTGATGGCTGAAGGGGATTATTCCCCGGTGGTGGGTGATGAGTACAGGGACCACCTGAGCTTTCATCAGGCTCAAATGCATCAGATGCAGCAAAATGCAAGTGGAAGGGGGCCAAGAAGGGGGCCAAAGAGATGGAGTAAAGCAAACTGAGGGCTGAGGGGATATGTGCCATACTGTCTTCTCCCTGGGTCCCTGTCCAGAGAAGGGGCTGTTGGACCTTGGTGACTGGAGGTACAGCAGTGGGAGGAGTGCAAGAGCAGCGGGAGGCTTTGGAGTGGTGATCAGCAGAATGTCAGCATCGTGGTGTCAGAAATATTTGTCTGGGCTGAAAATTTGCTTGCACTGGGTTTCTAGGTGACCAAATGTTCCTGTCCTGGTTTGCAGGGCTCAAGGTGGGTGTGTTCATGGCGTGGTTAGTTTGAGGACATAGCGATGACAGAAGGGGTGTGCCCAAGAGAAGGGATAATCCAGCGGGATGAGATTCCTGGAGGTTGGTTTGTAGCTCTAGCCTTTTGTGAACTCTCAGGGTTATGTGTCAGTGCAGGCTGGCAAGAGGAAATAAAAATACAACTTTTATCTGAAAGTATACTTCACTTTAGTATGGTCAGAAGTGAAGGAAACCTAAGAGATGTAGATGTGTCTCGTGTTCCTTCCCTAATGCTGACCTACCTTGTACAAAGTGCTGACGAGCTCCATGCAGGTGCTGAGTATTTTATTACCCTCCCACTGCAGATCCTGGATGTGATGGGGTAAGAGTTGCTGGGACTGAATTACCTTTGTGGTTTAAGGTGAGACCGGTGATGAAGCTGGCGTGTGTGGTTGTGTTACAAAAGTTGGAGCTTCGTGTGCTCTCTGCCGGTAGCTGTAGCTTGTGGTGTCAGACGTCAGGTGTTAGTGAGCCCAAAGCTGGGATTTGCTCCAAAGGCAGAATTGCCTTTTGTGGTTCATTTTCAGCTCCCGCTTACTTTGAATTCAAGGGCAGATTTTACCCTAAGCAAATTCTGCCCTCTGAAGTTACTTCTTTATATGCGGTTTTACCTACTGCCTCATCAGCATGACAAACAATGCTGCCCTGGAGCTAGCTGGAGGGGTTTGTAGAAGTAGCTTTTAACAATGGACATCTCCAAATTGGACAGAAAACTGCATGCTTTTCCCTTGGCATCTTCTGGTGTAGTAATTGAGAGCCTGGCGGGCATATGCAAGCAGAAGTAATAAATGTTGCTGTTGGGTGTGAAAAGGAAAGCAGGTAAAAGTCCAGCTAAATATCTACTGCTCAAGCTGTGGTGTTGCTTGTAGTCGCCCATCATTAAGCAAGAGAACAGATTCAGAAAGGATGGGTCTAAAATGAGGATATTTGACCTGTACTGTGACAGAGGGAGTGACTCTCTGGGACTTGTGGAGACTTGCAGGGGTTGCGGTGGTGGGTGAATGATCTGAAAAAAGGGCAATTGTGAGCTGGAGGAAGGACTCTACCACGATGCTCCCAGGTTTTGTTCTCCTCCTGAGCAGTGTGTGCATCTTGGGCACCTGCCAAATCCAAGCACCACGTGCACACGTGGGTTTGCTGTCCTGTCTCCTTCCCTTTCTCATCAGTCTTCCCTGTTCCTGTCCTCTTTCCCTTCCATTTTAAATCTTGCCTGGCAGACCCAGATCCATGTTCTTCTGCAGTGCTCCTGGGAGCCTCTTCCCTGAGGCAGCCGGTGCTTGCCTGGCCCTTGCCTTGGGCAAGAGATTGGCAACTGGACTTGCTGAGAGCGTGATGGGGCCTGGCTTCCAGCATTGGGAACCTCTCATCTGCAGCACTGCTGAGCTGTCATCGCTGCATCCTTATTTTTAGGGTTTTGTAGCCTACTTCGCATGAGTTTTGCCTTTCCCCTGTTTTAGTGTTATCTGAATTACCTTGCCAGCTCCTCCCTTCTCCCAGGTTCCTCCAGGCAAGAGGGGAAGAGAGTCATGAATACTGTTTAATGTGAAGGCACTTATTAATGCTTAATCTCTCAAACATGTCACTGCTTTTATTGTGTCTAATAATAGGGTTTATTGTCACGGCTGTCTGAGGTCCATGCTCAGCTCCAAAGCACGTTTCATTAGTTATTGTTGCTCACGTACTCCCCTTATGGAGGGGTTTTTGACTCCATGGGTTTGTTTGCTCTGCCAACATCCGAGGGGCTCTTGGCTATTAAGTTCTTAAATAGAATAATCCTGTACTGTGATTGTAGCAGTGTTTGTGTGCAGATGAAAAGCACCTTACCAATGCTCGTGGCAAAATAACTTGAAATGGCCTGGGTGAAATACTAGAAAGTCCTCGTTAGCAAGAGGGAGCTGGGCATACCTGGGTGATGCTGAAGGGAGATCAGCATGAGTAAAACGAGTTTTTGGAATGGAGTAGGGATCGCTAGGCACTAAAGTCCTGTAGTCTGCAGAGAGGGAAATGCACTATACGCTCCCCATCTGTGAAAATGGGCAGTTCTGTAGGACGGGTAAAGCTGTCAGGCTGCGGTGGGGTTTGCTTTGCTGCTGCCTGATCTCGATGTGAGAACAGAAGCCAGCATCTCCCACCGGCAGTAAACTGCTCTCTGCCTCCCTCGATAAGGAACGACAAAGCGCTGTGGCTCTAGGTGTGGTCAGAGCCGCTTCAAATAGTCTGTCTCTATTCATGCGCCGCAATAAAAAGAAGCGCTACTGAAATACTGGCAACCCCGTTTATTCCAGCCTTTGTATTAGTGATTTAGTGAGAGCCTGTGACCTTACCGAACATGAATGGATCCCTCGTAACCTGAGACCAGGAGCAATATTATTTTAAGCAAGAAGTAAGGCTCTGAAGCAGGCTGTCCTTTTATACATATCATGCGTGTGACAGCAGAGCTGCATTTAGAGCTGAAAGGGGATAAAATCCCTGAGGAGACTGATTGCACCTCATTTATTTTTAACAAATGTACTGGGGAAGACTGAGCCTGAATTCCTAGACTTTGAGCAGTCTTAGATTCGGACAGTTTCCACACTTCATCCCTGTGGGAAGGAAGATGGGCACCAATTGGACTTCTAGCTAATTCCTGTGGAGGATTAAAAGCACATGGATTCTAATTTTTAAACTTGTTCCTCCTTTAGCCTTTGGGTTGGGAGGGGAAATAACGGTTTTACAACTCTTTGGCTGAATTTATGGTCTGAGTTCCCATGTGGATTGTCACTGTTCACGCTGCCTGCATCTGCTTTTGTTGCAAATCTGCTTGTGGTCTCGATAAAAGTAGAATCAAGGCAAGACAGATTGCTGCTTGGTTGTCATCCCGAGTGGCCCAAACTGGGCGAAGACCAGCTGGAGGGGAGACACCTGAGCGCTTAGTAGGGATGTGTTTCATGTATAAAGATTTTTATTTGCTGTCCATCCTTACTTGATGTGTGTGAAACCAGGAGCTAAAAACAAGCACCAACCCCCTTGGCGGAATGGTGGCAGCCCATGAGTGGTCCCATCAGCTGCTCCCTGTGACTGGGGCAGCCACGTCCCGCTGCTCAGAGAGGTGGGAACCCCTTGGGGTGCCCACCCATCTCCCCATCGCTCACTGGCTCGGTCGGCATGTCCCAGTCCCTGCTCTCTCTGCCAGGAGTTGGACGATGCACTCAGCCCGAGGCTGTGCTCTCCTGCTAATGGTTTATTTTCTTGAGCTCCTCCAGATTAGAATTTTTTTTCTGCATTTATCTTCTTACTGCTGCTTTTAGTTTTTAATAAATACCATTGTGAACATTTTGAGGGAACAGTGTTTTTTCTGCTGTTATGCAATAACATGACAAGGGAGATGTAAGTATAGCAGAAATGCTTGATGAATGTCCTATTGTTTGTGTCTTTTGGCTTTAAAAAAAAAAAAGACATTCAGAAAACACACTCTGACTTTTGACCCGATCCAAAGTGTCTTTTAGTCATGAAAAGCAAAAATAACGCAGAAAAGCTAGACAGAAGCTAAAACCGCCTTTTCTGAGCCCTGTCTTGTTGCATAGTGACTGCTGGGGTGAGGACAAGTCCTGCTAAAGCCCCAAACGCTTGTGAGGTCTGGCATGTTTGTTTCTTTCTAGGGTAAGAAATCAGTGTGTCAAGAATGCATGACTGTTTCCTTCCCCTGTATTTATAGAGAGACTGTCCTGGTAAGGCCTCTTGCTGCCCTCCAGTGCTGTCAGTCATCTTTGGGATGCTGGAACTGGACACTATGGGGCCAAAGGGTGTTTGGTGCCCAGTTTGGGAATCAAGTGGCTAAAAGTAATGGCCTGGTGACATAAGCACGGTGGGCAAACTGTGTGGTGATGGTTTGTCACAGGAGCGCAAAGAGACCTGGGTTCCTACTGCAGTGTAAACTGTGGTTTTTCAGGTAAGCTGTTAATGTCTGTTCCTGCAGGTGTGTGTCTGAGATGTTACCCTGGGCTTCTGCCCCTGGTGAGGGCAGTGAGCATCGCTGCTTACCCCAACTGCCTGGGACACCCTCTCCCTTCCCTCCCTGTTACTTGTGGCAGCAGTGGAAGCAAACCACTTCTGCATCATCGACCTTTGCAGCCAGGAGCTCTGCAGGCCTGGATCCTGCAGAAGTAAAACAGTGCTCCCTCGGAAAACTCCCCGGACTTGGCTTCTTCCCTAGGACAGGCTTTCTGTCACTGTAAGAGTGATGCCAGCCACAGTGGCATGGCAGTAGCTGAAGCAGATGGTGCTGTTGTCATCGTTTTAATTTCTATCCATGTGTTAAAACAGCTCAAAATAACTTAAGAAATGAAGACCCAATCTGAGAAGATACCTCGAATGTTTTCCTTGCCCTGAGAAAATCTGCAACATTAGTGTCCACAGCACTTTCGTGGTTCTGTACCGTGCACTCTGACTAGGATCACTCCCATTTGTAGGCTAGAGCTGTGGCATGAAGAATCTTTTATATTTATCTTCATTACTGTGGCAGCATTGAATATTTACAGAACTTCTGTCAGGGTGCAGCAAATGTTGTCAGCACTGTGAAATCAAAGAAAAAGGAGCACCTGAGATCAAAGTAAGCAATAAACAAATACCTTGTGTCTTGACAGTGTCTTTTTCAAGCCGGAGGCAAAACCTGGAGGGGCTCAAGGTGCAGCTGGATGGCGGCTGGTGCTGGCACAGTGCTGGCCTCCCATGCTTTCCCTCTCTCCTACCTTGGTGCTCCAAAGCTGGGGTGAGATGACCCATAGCACTACCTGTCACACACACAACTTTTGCTTGTGAGGGGTTCAGTTTCGGCTGGTTTAGTGCCTTGAACCATCTCCCAGTGGGGTGTTGGAGCAGTGCTGGTGGTGGTATAAGGAATAAGGACCAAGCAGTGTGATCTGAGCCTGGCTTGTCGAATCACAGCCTTGCTCTGCCCAGTTTTGACGGAGGGGCCCCACTCTTTGGATCTTTTCACAGTCAAAATATTGCTGCTTTGAGGCCAAGGGATGTACATTTTTCACCACAAAATTTGTGGCCTTTCTGTGGTGCTGCACCGCACACATACACATTACCGTCTTGGCTGAGGTGGAAGGCGATAGGAAGTATCCAGATCTTCAAGTCCATTTACAGGTGTGTGTGAAGTTTCCTCTCACTAAATTATCTTAATTTTTGAGGCTTCTGGTTGCACGTTGATCTCTTCTTTTCAGTGTCAGCATCCTTTGAGCCTGGCACCAAACACAGCAGCATCGTCTGTCTTTGCACACAGAGAGGAAGGTGTGCAGCCTGCTCACTGCTTGCCCTGAGGCCAGTGGCCAGAATGTCTCCTGGGAAGTGCAGGATGTGGCACTTCCCAGCGCAGGAAGGATTAATCCTGCGTGCGTGTCCTGGGACGCCCTGTTTCTCTGCAGCGCCGCAAAGGTGGCTGTTTTCTCCTGCAGCAAAGGAAGGAAAGATTCGTGGGGCTGGTAGGAAGGCAGCTGAGTACTGCAGGGGGGTTCTCTCCTTGCAGTGGACTCTGCAATTTTTGCACTTAAATGCCGAATATTTAACTTAAACTCTTCAATACAGAGCGTGCTTGTGCTGTGTGCGCTCTGCAGATGGCTCAGGGCTTGTACTTGATCCCCCGTTCACACCAGGTTTCAGACATTTTTCTAGCCTGTGGCTCTGGTGCACTAAATGGATGCTGTTGTACGTGTGCCACTATAAAAGCCTGTGGAGAAAGGAAATCAGCAGAGCTTTGGGTCTTGCACCGGCCGTCATCTCTGTTGGGTCCTACAGCACACGGCTGTGCTGCAAAGCAGTAGGTTGTAAAATGGAGACGGTGCTGGAGAGCTCGTGTGAAGATGAACAGCAGAGCTGCTTTCAAAGAGTCGCTATTCACTAAACCTGCTCGAAACGCCTTTATCTGGCGTGTCAGTTGATCACATCCCACACCTGCTAGGTGCGGTGAGCGCCCGTCTGAGAGCTTGGCTCCACGCTGTCTCCTCAGCCAGCGTAGGTGTTTTCGCCCTCCCGTTTGTTTGAGGGCGTTTGGTGTCTGGCTGGGTAATAAAGAGTGAGTTTTGGGGTATTTTTCAGCTCTTTAATTGACTGAATGGCATTTCAGGAGCTCTGTCTGGGAACACAAGAACGGTGTGACAGTGCTCAGTGCCTTTCCAAACTGGCTGTGTTTGGGGGAAATAGGGGTGATCCTGTATCTGTCAGCCTTTCCCTGCCCTCGGATGTGTTGTGGTACCTGCTGGAGCATGAAATAAGTCCTGCCAGTTTGTTTTTGACCTCATATTAATGAATAAGATTGTGATAACCATAAGAAACTGCTGGCCACACTAATAGTCCTGCTTGTGGTAGATTGCAAGTGTCCCCAGACCAGATGAGCCCTGCCAGGCTCATTTTACCACCGACTACTGTGTGAAAGGGACCTTACTCGACTGCTTATCTTGGGAACATCCTTTATAATTGTCCCACGTGAGTGACAGAGAGGCGTGTGGCAGCTGTCAGTTAGTGGGGATGGATGTCGTTCTCTCTTCAGGCAATGCAATCTCTCAGGAAAGCAGTTTCTTCCTCCTCATGGTGTAATTTGCCAGACAAGGTAAAGGAGACTTTTGATGGGGCAGAACAGCATTGTGCCGTCCACTGTGCTCATTCATTAGGACTCCAGCGGCATTTTTGGGAACTTTTCTTTTCTCTTTTCCATCTCCCTGTTTAAGCGCACATTAGCGTTACTTTTCTGCTGTTGCTGGAAGGTAACATGCTAAGAACACATCAACTTCTGTTTCCTTCCCTGCTGGATTCTGTTCGGCAGCAGCAGGCAGGGGGGGACTGTCCCAGGGCTCTGCCACACTGCCATGCGTAGCAGTTCAGCCACATCTCAGCCTGCAGCGGAGCCTTTGAAAGGCAGCACAGGGGAAATATCAGGCTTCCACCATTTTCTGTTAAGTGAATAATTATTGGTACGAGCCTGAATGCTGGTGAGCCCGCCTTAAAGCCTGCAGCAGCAGGGAAGATGCTCTGATTTCCAGCGGGTTGGGCTGAGCCTGGGATGGGAAGAGTCAAAGAGAATTAGCTGGTAAATAAGATCTCCTGCCTTCTCTTTGATCCGCTCTACATGTTCAACTGCTTAAAGGCTTCCCAAGCAAGCAGGATTTTGGGGGAGGAAGAATTTATCCACCCATAGACCATCTCATGGCTCTGTGAAATGCACAACTGCAAGATACTCTAGCAGGGGGCTGGAAAGAAATCCGAAGGTAGCCTAATAAATCCCTGCTAAAGAGGCTTCTCTTCCTTCTATTCAGGAGGAGCCTGCTGAACAGACAGGGTGAGCTTTAAAACTACTGTTGCTTCCTTTTTTGCTGCCGTGTAAGCCCATCTGATCAGAGCTTTAATCTAGCTAAAGTTAGTGGACTTAGAGAAAGCCTGATCTTTGCATCACAGTACAGAATGAGAAGGGTGACATGGAGTGCTGACACCTGCCTGGGCAGCCGTCACCCTTAAACGCTCTCCTGAAAGTGCACAGAGGAAGCTGGGGCGCGCGGTGTGGAGGGGGCTGTGTAGTGGTATTGCAAAAGGTTGTCTTTGAGTTGGTCAGATAAGCCAGACAAAAAGTGAAGAAGAAAGGTAAGAAGGGGTAAAAGATCAAGGAGGGAAGATGCTGCAGGTTGACACGGAGGTTTCAGGGGAGGTGAAGGTGGAGCTTTGCTGCCCTTGTGTCTCTGTAGTGCCCCTCAGGAGCTTCCTCTGGTTTCTCTATTCAAGTGCTGCTCCGGAGAGCCCTGCCTGAAGGAGCGCAGTGCAGCTGGGAGCAGGCAGGTTGTGGCATCTGTTGGAGCCTGGCTTCCACTCCGGTTTGTCCCCAGCCTGCTCTGTGACAAGCCTTTTCACCTCTGTTCACCTTGCAGCGTGGATGGGAATGACAATACGTTTTGGGCAAACCACCTCGTGCTTCTGTCAGTAGCAACTGATGCAAGATCTAGGGTTAATATTCCTACGTTGCCCCCCAGGTGATCCCCAGCACATTGTTCTTGGAAGAGGCCACATTTGTGGTGCCCTTTTATTTGGTCAGGGATAAAACCGTTTCCCATCTCCTGAGTCCAGCTCCTCTTGCAGCTCGGGCCGCGGGCTGGAGTTGTGCGCCTGGATAATCTGGTCTCCTAATTGCCACCCTGCTTGGAGGCAGCTGCTGAACTGGGCCTAAGCTGATTTGGGATGGCAAATTCTGTTAGTTTAATTCTCAGCAACACTGAGGAACTTGTCAGCACGTGAGTATCCCTTGTCTTTTCTCTAGCCATGAGTGTGCCCTGGAGACTGAGTGTGCCAGCTGGTGACCCCCAGCAGTTAGCTTGCAGAGCCCTTGGCTGTGGAGAGGTTAGATCTGTAAGGGCTATTTAATGATGGTTCCCTGAGCTCTTGTGTCTTCGAACCCAGCTTTTCTGTTCCTTTTGGTGCTGTTTGTACAGAATCGTGGCATCTCATCGCCTGGGGCTTCTTAGCCCTCAACGTTACCGCCCTCAACGTTACCACCCTCCCCTTTCCCCATCTCCTTTCCACACATGGTAATATGTCATTAGCTGGTGTGGGAGTTGTTTATTGCTTGGTCTCTGTAACCTTCAGGTCCCAAATGGGTGTGCGTGAAGCCAATGTGACCACCCTTGCTGTGCTGAGGCTCCTGTGCTTCAAAGCTGTTCTGCTGTGAATCCAAACCCATCTCAGGTCTGCATGGAAGGTGTCCTGCCTCTAGGGAAAGGTGTCAAAAGTTCCAGGCCCCCAAGGGGTCACTTAAAATATGACATGGAAAAAATGTGGGGAAAAAAATGAAGAAAGATGCATTTTGGAGATTATTTCTTTTGCAACACCCTCCTGTTGTTTTAAGAGGCACTTGTCCGCCTTTGAACCTGAAGGAAGTTTTTCTAGCCTTTCGGCTAGATAACTTGAAACTCCATGTTATTTCTCAGCTCACTTCATATTAGGCAGTGCTTGCGATTAATGAGATCACCGTCCATATTCCTTCCTCTGCCAGTGTCTTGGAAAAACACTACTTGGAAAAGTACACAAAGGAGATGAAAAGGAAGTTGCTTATGAATTATGAACAGCCTTTCAGGCTGATGTTATTTCACGGGGCTGTCACTCCATTTTAATTAAGTAATTCAGATGGAATGATGCCTTTTTTAAAACCCTGTTTGTGTTTGATCACCCTTCAGAGGTAACACTTAGATAGCTCATGTTTGTTGAATTTTCATTTTCAAGCAACAAGAAACTGCCCTTACTGATTAAATAACGGAGAAGGAAGACACTGCTGCAGCTGAGCATGAGACACAATAGCCAAGAGGCGTTAATGTGTGGAAATTAGCTGGGTGATTGCTTGGACATTTAGTGGCTGGTGTGAAAGATGGAGCTGCTTGGTTGGATCCAGCGATGAGTACCAGAGTGTGCAAATCCTGCAAATGTCTCTCTCAAAGCATTGCACTCACCTGCTGAAATTTCTCATTCCTGTTTTCTTACCAATGTGTGGCTAGTAAACCCTGCACCCAGCCGCAAGCAGATCTGCCAACGCCTGGTTTATTTTGGGATTTGTGTGTATGTAAATCGAGCCATTAGTTCCCAGGCTCGTGATCCCTGGAGCTGCGCAGTTGGAATTGCTGCAGATCGAGACTCTACCTTTGCCTCTGTGATCCGGGATAATCCCACAGCCGTTCAGGAACGGCGGCTGTTGGGTTGTGTCCTGTTGATCCCTGGGCTGCGGCTGTAACCCTGCGTGTTGCTGGGCCCACGGGTGAGTGGGGTGCAGCTGCTGACCCACTTTCCTTGGACGGGCATGGTGGGAGCACTCATCTCCTGGCACCAGAAGGGTTGCGGGGATGCATTTTTGTGCTCCTTTGTGACAGTGCTAATGATGTCGTCTGGCACAGATTACGCAAGGCTGAGCGGCACCGAAGCACAGCTGTGTGGTCCCTGGCATCTGCTTTCTTCCCCCTCTGCCACCAGGCAACTCTCAATAGGGTACGTTGTTTTCAGCCCTGGTTTTATTTACCTTTCACTGCAGAGAAACCTTTTGCCAAGGAATTAAGACTTTGGGCTGCCCGACTTAATTTGGGATCTAAATCTTCCCAGATGGAGAGTGCTGGAGGCTTTGTGCATGGTTTGCTGGTGGTTAGCCTGAGCGGCAGCAGAATGGGGGCTCTGCTGTGTCTTTGTGCTGATGACGATGTGTCCTGACTGTGCTCCAGAAAGACGTCTGGGGTGCCCGTTTGCTGGCTGTGCAGGAATTGGAGCTGCAGACTGGGCACGGGGCTGTGTGGAGCCGTGTGGCCTTGTGGTCTGCAGCGCAGAGGGGTCACCAGGCAGGAGAAACATGCTGCTGTACAGGAGAAGTTTATTTCAAACACCTGGGGCTGCTTTATACCCTATGAACAGGGCTTAAATGTGTTCTAGCCAGGAACTTCTCATTCATTTATTAATTTAATTTTCTTTTTTAATCCTGGTTTGCATAGGCTGTTGCCATTCTTCTTTCCTCTCTGGGAAATAGTATTTGTAGCTGCTGTTACAGTTCCTCTTGGAGGCAGGATGCAGCAGTTGTTTCATTTGGACCAGTTTTCACATGCGTGGGTTGTGCAGGGGCGGGAGGTTGCCATGAATCGAGCAGTTGGCTTTACTCTAAACAGTACCACCCCAGCTGTGCTCTGTTAGCTTTTACTTCTGCTGACGGACCAGATCAAGCCATTTTATTGATGCCTTCAAGCCTAACAAGCTATTTAGAAAATAACTTTGCAGGATGGGCAGCGGCAGAAGAGCAGTGCTTTCATTTCTGGCCCAGTTCTCCTGGGCACGAATGCAGGATGTGGCTTTGGTGTCTGGACTCAGGATCGGTGTGTCACAAAAGGAAGGAAGGTCAGGCGGGTGCGGGCTGGCACGGAGACCTTGGTGAGTGTTGGACAAAAGGCGGAGTGTGGTTTTGCAGGCACTGTGGGAACCATCACCTAAAGCTGATGGGCTTTACTGTCAGGTCTCTGCAACCTCCTGGGAGAGGAGGGATGTTGCTTTGGTATCCTTGCCAAACTCCACAAGGAAAATTATATTACTTTTCCTCTTTAAATGTCTTGTGGACCTTGTGCTGACTAATAGCTTTCCCTTCCTGACATAAACTTGAGTGCTGTCGTTGGCTGTTAAGGCTTTGCATCATTTCACTTAAGGCTTTTCTTTACTGGATATGTGGTCCTGCATTCTTTGGGGTGTAAATTGCTATTTTGGCTTTTAGGCCCTGACATTTTGCACAACAGAGGCCTGCAGGGACTGCTCTGGGGCTAGCTTCGGCTGTGAAATGCTGTTCAAACGCTTGAGAGTTGCTCCTGGTTACAGCAACGTTGAGCATTGCTGTCTGGGTCGTGAAGTGCAACTGGAGTTGCCCGGTGGCCTGAATGCCACAAGCCGCCCTGCGCTCCCTCTGCTCCGCTGATGGAGCCACGCACACCTCCAGCCCACAGCAATTATACTCCAATTACAGAAAATTAGAATATCTGCTCCTCTCCAGGTTACACTGCTCTGAGGGTGGGAATGGCAATATTCAACTCTCAGACAAGTTGGAGGCCACTGTTTGTAATCCTTTATCATTGGGAAAGCAACTCCAAGCCTGGGAGTGAAATATGCTGTGTGCCAGCCTGCGTCTCGTCTGAACACCGATGTGAATGGCAAAGCAATTGCATTTGGTGGCAGGAGATGGACGAGCTCTCACTGGTTAAACTCGCTTCTCAGACAAACTGCGTTTATGTTTAGGGCCCTAATGAGGTTGCACAACAGAGCAAAAACCAGAGGGACTGGTGGGCTGAGCCTACGCTGCCAGAAATCAGCAGCTTTTTCTCCTTGGCAGTAAAAACTTTGCCCCCCTACTCGCCTCCTTGTGCGGCTTGTTGCACAGCTCAAAATGACTGCTCGATACGCCCCTTCTCTCGAAAGGCGGGCTGCGGGTTTGAAAAATGTGAGGTTTGGAGGAGCTGTTAATTATGGGATAGGCTGTTGCTTTTTAGATAGTGTTCCTGGTTAACAAGAATAGTTCTGCTGGAAATGGATAAGATTCTTCGGAGGGTTTGTGCTTTATCTGTCATGCAGAGGGTGCTGCCGAAGTTTATCTCTGCGCAGCTATCCTTGGCATGATTATTCATTACTGAACCATTGCTTCAAGGTGGAGCTGGTTTTACAGTTTTTTTAGAACATTTTTTCTCCCTAATGTTATGTTTTTCGCCAAGAGGGATTTCCCCTTCCCCCACTTGAAAAACAAATAGGATATTATAGACTTCTTTCAAAATTCAAAGTAGTTTTTCAACTGCACAATTTTCAGACCATCTTTGTTTAAAAAGTCTATTCTAAAATGCGCAGTTTTACTAAGGTTTAAATTATCTCTATTCATATTAATTTATTACCTGAGTGAAAAACTGAAGCAAAGCTGAGACTTTTGCACTAGAATAAGAAGGGGGTTGCATATAGGCAATTCATTTTGCTTCTTGGTTTTAAGTGGACAGATCTGTCCCAAGACCATGTGCATGGTTTTGAGTGAGCAATGCTCTTAGCTGACATCTACAATGGCTGAAAAAGAAAGAGGGAGAGAATGAAGTTCAGCATCCATTGGAGAGGCATAAAATGTCTTTATAGGTGACATTCCCAGTGAATAGGACCGTATGATTATATGGCCTGGGTATTTCAAATTCTGCTGGGAGAGCTTTGCAGCTTAGAGATAATGGTGGTGGCGGCGGCGGCTCGCTCCTACTTACCCATTGAATCGCTTTGTGCGCTTAATGTTATTTATTTGCTTATCTGGTGCTGATGAAACTTCATCAGCCCTATTGTAATGGGTTTAAATCTCAGCCCTGCCAGGCCTCGGAGGGCGAGCACTAGGAAAGAGCGGCAGGGCTGGCGAGAAGGGCATCTGTTGAGTGGGCATTTCTTCAGCTGAAAGCAAGATGCCGTGGGAACTCTGTGGGAGCTGGATCCCCCTCCCTGCCTCTTGGCTGGTGCCAGTTTGAGGAGGTTTTGTTCTTTTCTGCCACCGGCTGCTGCACACCGTGGCTCAGGCGCAGGGTGACTCTGCTCCTCTGCCTGCCATGCCGCAGACACGGCGGGAGGACATTGTGCTTCATCTGCTGGGAGATGCTTCTGCAAACTGAAATCACCATCTCCAAATGAATGAGCGTCTCCAAATTTTCTAAGCTGCAGCCAGGTTTCAGGTGCTCTCAGGGTCTCATTGAATGTTTTTTTTGATGGATCTTTGTGGCTTTTGGTCATGCTTTTTTCCTTGTAACAGAAAAGGCAGTTCTTTCTCTCGTGTCTCTGAAAAATTAATGGCTGCATCCTCCCGAGCCCACCTCCAGTCCTTTAGCTCTGAGGCGGCTGAATCCTGCCATGCGTGGAGCTCAGTGGGAACAGGGGCTGTCTCTGCCCAGCTGCGAGCAGCACAGCGTTAAAGGCTGCTTTGCAAAGCTCAGACAGATAGCAAGATCGTCAGCTTCTGTAAAAAAACACCCGGCCGTTTCTTTGTGCTGAAAAGCCTCGGCACTGGCAGGTCAGCGGGAAGCAGGGTGACAGTCAGCCCTGTGACCGGGCCACCCCATGCGCCCGCCAGCAGATCCACCGGCCTTTGCTGAATCACGGCTCACTGTTGTTGTGCCAGGGTTGCACGGATGCTAAATACTCTATTCAGAGGAAAAGTGGAAGGTCTTCGGCTGTGTCGGATGCTGTCCACGGAGCCAGCAGATGAGCCTCTGGCGGGGTATGCAGGCTCTCTAGCTGTCAAGCTAGGAGTCCTCCCTGGATGGTGTCCCAGGAAATTCTTGTCCAGAGGCATGAAAGGACCTAAATGTATCTTTCCAGGGAGATTGGGGGAGACAGTAATTGCTCTGCTGCAAAAAACAGGTGGGAGGAAGAGAGAAAAGGAGGCAGAGTAAGGAAACAGTAAGCCTGATTTAAATCCAGCGCAGCAGATTTGTGAGTGGTTTGCCTCTGGGTCTGCAGTTGGGAAGCAAAGATGTTAATATCTGTAGATGTTTAGTCAACTGAGCTGGGCTGGGAGGACCACCAGTTGTGAGTGGGGTAAGAACTGCTTCTCCCATCCACATTTTCCGACCAACAGACTGGGCAGTGCATGGGGAGAGCTGTACCCAGAGCCGTGTGTGTGTTTGGGGCAGAGAGGTCACTCTTCTCTACATGCACACACACCCGCACGTGCACGAGCAGCACATTTGTGTGTCATTTTACACTCATGTTCATGCCCAGATTGCTTTTGTGCCCTGTACGCTAGGTTAACATTATATTTTAGTATTTCAGTGCTATGTAGACCTGTAAATAATATCAAGTGGCCAGATGAGACCAGGATATAATCAATATGATCCTTTGAGCTCTGGGAGGAGGGCAGCCATATGCCTAAATAATTAGGACCCATCATTTTTTATGGGCAACCCCCCCAAAAAAAAATGGCGCAAAAATTAGGTACTTAATTCTTTCCTATTTTATACTTCCATATGGGCGATTTCCTTTCAGGGCAGGTTCTCAAACTTACTTGATACAGTTCTGTCAAATGGCTTTCTAGCTGTCTAAGGCAGAAATTAAATTGCATAGTCATCTTGCTAAGGCTTATAAAAAGCTGGATGAGAGATCTGGTTACTGGCACTGGAGTTTCTCTTGCGTAGTTCCATATATCCTGTTAATTTATTACCGGCAAACAAAACCACATGAGTTTGCTTCCTTGCTGCTGATAACCTGAGCTTCATTGCTGGATTCATTCACTCCTGACGGTCATGGCAAACGTGCCATTACACTAATAGCTGGTTATTAATCACTGCCAATGGTTGTAATTATATCAGCTATTAGGAAGTCAACTAAAAGCAATGTCTGTCCAACCAGCATGGAGAATAAGAAGAAACATGGTCCCCGCTTCACAGAAGCGGATGTTTGTTGGCGACTTCGTTTCCTTTTACAGATGGATGCACATTAGAAAAATAACTGAATTTCAGCACCTTTCTACTTCCACTCCAGTGTCCAGACCTGTTTACTGTGATTTGCTCTGCGCCAAGGTGTTGGCTTTCCGAGCACTGCAAGAAGGATTCAGGGTTAAGCAGCTGTTGTGCTGTCCTCCCAGCCAGACCCTCTTCTCTAAGAGTCCCTGGTCCAAATCCGTCTCTGAAGAGTCCTGGTTTACCCCTGTATGTCACTTCTGGATTGCTTTCAAGATGATCAGCGTACCATTGTAGCCGTGTATCCCTGCTGGGTGTATCCACAGGGGTGGGAGGCATCCCTTCCTGCAGCAGCATCACACCTTGCCAGCAGATACTTCTGTTGAGAGACTGGTTTAATTGGCAAATGCAGAGTTTGGAGTGTGCAGCAGAAGTACATCTACACTAAATATGCTGCTCCCAGTGATCACCTGTGACAAAAGGGTGGCGGAGCAGTGTCCTGTGTGTACCAGGATAGTCCTTTTGCTTGCAACATCTGAAATACCTGTGGAATTTTGATGTTGCAGCTGGGCAGAAGTTGCCTATATTGTTATTGCAATGGATGCAGTGACGGGCACATGCTTTTGCTTGTGCAGGAATAATTAGAACTTCCCTTTGTTCACAAGGACCATTTGCTCCTTTATATGTCTTTTATGCAAAATCCGTGTTTCCTTTTGGCTCATGCCCCTAGCTGTTTTTTTTCCTGTTTTGAGTGTGGATTGCTGTGACCTTTTGCGCTGAGAGCTCTGCTGAAGAGTGGTCTGGCTGGGGCAGCCCCTTTAGATCCCAGTTTGGCACGTTAGCACTCCCTTCCTCCTGTCCTCCTCCACTTGACTACTGTGGACAAAACATGCTCCTGGTGGATTTGGAGGCACTAGCATTGATGCAGGGAGTATTTCAGCACTGGTGTGAAACCCAACAGGTATCTTGAGCTGTGACCTTCCCTGAGCACAGTGGTGTGATTTCAGGCCTCATCATGAAAAGGGAACAAAATAGATATCTTCTTACAGTGGCTGAAAAGGTGTCTGGCTGTTGTTGGCTGATTGCTTGCAATAGGACGTTTAATGCTTCTGGAAATTGGCTGGCAAACCAAAATTGTCTCGTGGAGCAGGAGATGGGAGTGCATCAGCTGGGCTCCAGAGGAAGGCATGTTGTGTCAGGTTTTACCTGATGGATGTTTGTTTTTACTCTCCTCTTCAGGTAACTTTGCTGATAAGATAGCGGAGCAGCGTCAGGACGTCACCGTGATGGAGGATCACGCAGCTGGCCAGGAGAAGCACATCCCATCAGGTGAGCACCTCCAGGAGGAGATGGTGTAAAGGACCTGCCTTGCCCACTGTTGAGAGAATGACCTAAATGGGGAGAGCGGGGCCAGTGTGGCAGCGCGAGGGGTCCTTGGGGATGCCCAGGAGGAGGTGGTATGTGTCTCTGGAAGGTTACCGTGGATCAGCTGGCTGCAGCCAGCAGACGGTGGGTGGCCAACAAGATGCTCTGATGTTCATAGTTGTAGGATAATGCTGCTCTTTGATATCATTGCCCAGCAAGAGCAGGAGAACCCCCAGCATCCAGAGTAGTGATGATCTTATTGCTGCAGCTTTGCAAATTTATGTTTCTATGTTCACTCCTCAGTTTGCTATAAAAATACAGCACTGCTTTTATTTGGAGACACAGCTGCTTGCTGCCTGCTTTTCTCACCTGCACAGGGAGATGGGGAGAACTGAACAGAGAGGTCTGGGAGTGGGGGCCATGCAAGAGTCTTTCGCCCCATATTTCAGACCTGCATTTCTCAAGAAGCCTTTCCTTTCTCATTCCACCATGCTCCACAATTGAGCTTGGACACCCACGTAACACCAGCAAACCTGGTGGGACTCACTCCCAGCTATGCTCCATATGAACATCATCTTAATTTTCTTTTCTTGAGGTGCTTTGGACACGGCTTACACCAGATTAAATGGAATGCCTCTGTCCTGGAGAGAATCTGTAGCATCCATTCATCCTGGCTTCTGTAATGCATTTCAGTCTGATAGCTCCTCTCAGCTTGTAGCCTCAGCTTCACACATCACAGGTTCCCAGGGATTTTGCTTATGTTAGTTTGAATCTTCTTTTCCAAGTCATTTTCTCCGGTTTTCATTATTTTATTTGCCCAGACTCCTTGCAGAGAGGAGATTTACGCCTCTTGCCCTACTCTTCCAAAAG
Source organism: Rissa tridactyla (assembly GCF_028500815.1). Taxonomy (NCBI): domain Eukaryota; kingdom Metazoa; phylum Chordata; class Aves; order Charadriiformes; family Laridae; genus Rissa; species Rissa tridactyla. The sequence goes on along the minus strand of NC_071484.1, from coordinate 5,026,407 downwards.
ATGACTTTTGCAACCAAGTCTTCGTGCAGTGTGTTATGTGCTACACCAGACCCTTTATAAAGACTTGCTGGTTTGCAATGATTAGAATTAACGCCTCATGGAAGTGTTCAGCAGCCTGCTCTGGCAGGGAGGCTAATGGCTCCAGAAATGGCAGAGAGGACAACCGTGACTCAGAAGTTGTACATCTTTTCTGCTTACTTTGCTAAGATCTCCTTTCCTGCTTGTGCCGTGCTTTGCTGTCCAGTTCACTGGGCTTTTCTTTTGCTGATGGGTTTTTGCTTGCTCTTTTTGGTGATGACACTGGTGCTTTTGGTTGGCATTTTCACGCTTTGCTTGCTTATTAGTTCAGGTGTTTTATACTCTCCAATAACAGTTTCTTGCTGCTGTGGATCTGGGCAATCAGAGTTTGTAACTCACAGGCCATAATTCATAGCCAAGGACTTGTTATAAGTATTTGAATGTTTTCCAGGCTATCCCCTTCAGATACCAGTCGATGATGGATCGGATGAGCCTGTTTCTGAAACATCTGACGCAAAGAGCACCCCAACTACGGAAGGTGGGAGCTCTTTGACTTACTGCTTTGAAACCATGATGGATGGGGTCGTGGTAAACCTTGCTGAAAGACTCGCTATGCGGTGTTCTGGTGGGATTTCTCAGGAGGAGTGTCTGCACTCTTGGACAAATGCTCTTCATTAGTCTCGTCACGGGCAATGTTTGCCACTCTGCAGAATGAGATAATGAGCTTTAAAGGTGGAGAATGGGTTGGAAGGCAAGAGAAGGTGAAGCGTTAATTATAGTTCAGGAAGTTCTTGCGATTTGTTTCCTGAAGACTTTTTACACAGTGACTGCGAGCTCCTGTTAGCACAGCCAGGAGCAATCCCGTGTTATGCGCTCCCAGGGCCAGAGGTTTGCATCACTCTGCTTCCCCAAAATACTCACAGCACATGCTGGCCGCTGTGTTCCCTTTCAGACTTAGCTGTACCTCATAGCTCTTTTTTTGCCCTCTCTGTATTTATATGTTCCTTACTACAGCATGATTTCATGCTGGAATGATGGGATGGGCAGAGTCTATACATAAAACAAAACTTTGTGCTGATGTAAAAGCCACCTTTGGTAGGACTCGGGGCGTGTCTGTGCTGCTCCAGATTGTTATCTGAGTGACTTGTTCACCGCTTTAATTAACTGCACTTTCTGTGTTCCTCTGGCTGCTTTAATCCCAAGTATCTGCCTCTTGGAGACTTTGGGTAAAGGCATTAGTTTGCAAAATTAATCTAAAAGAAAGGTGGACAGAGATGCTGACTGTTCCAGCCCTGTCCCGCTGGAGGTGTGGGTCGACTGATCTGTGAAGTGGCTCTGTTCCTGTCTGTGTGGCTCAATAAATCAATATGTAAAACCTGGCTGGTGCAGAAGAGGATGTTGTCCCTCTTTCCAGTTGGATTGGGACTGTCATGACGAGCAGACATCCCTCTGGGAGATGGAGCAGGTATCTGTCTGTCTCAGAGCTGCCCAGAGTGCGACGGGGTCACGGTGCTGGGATGGTTTATGAAGGTATCCGATGGGAGCTCTTCGTTCCTGCTCCAGACCAGTGAGGTCCCCATGCAGGTGGCATTGCCGTGCATGCAGATCAGGCACCAGCGGCCATATTTAGCTGTGCATTTTCAGACAGTGAGACAGACAGTGTTTATGGTAAAGCCTCCAGCTGCGTAAGGAGTACGCTGGAGATGTGTGGTTTGTGCGGCAGAGGGGGCAGCTCATGGTGTCCCTGCGATACTGGCTTTGCTGTGTCATTTGCAGTTGTCTCCCTCCACAAGTACTGGCTCAAAGAAGGGAGTCGGGTGCTTTTCTAAGCAAAACACTCTTCAGGCATGTCCTGGCCTCCACAGGGTTTTGCCACTCGACGGCTATGTGAAAGCTGCGTTGTTTTTCAGATGCCACAGCACCTTTAGTGGAGGAAGGAGACCACGAGGATCAGGGTGGTGTCGAACAGCACGGGGAGATCCCAGAAGGAACCACAGGTGAGGGAGACCAAGGTGCAGTTTCATCTCTTGATGCAGACAAAGCAGAGAGCTGGACTGGTTAGTGCTTTAAAATAACACTGCAAAACTTCTTGCAGGCATGCTTTGCTCCTGATGCGTGCTTCTTGCTTCTCCACGGCCTGCAGAAATAATTCTTAACTTACAGTTGTCCTCTTGCCTTCCTCATCCTGGGGGAAACTTGGCAGCCTTTTCTTTTCTCTTTCTCACCTCCCCATCTGACAGTCTTTCTATCTGGTGTCTCAATGGTGCCTTCGCCTCCTGTCTCCAGGCTAAGTGCTTTCCTGTCGATCTCGGTCATCTCTGCCCCTCTGCCAGCAGCCCCGCTTTGCTGGCGAGGAGAGGCGGTCACCGCAGGACCTTGCTGCTTGTCTCGCTGGAGCTCTCACTCAGCCCAGCCTGTGCGGTTGTCTTTGAAGCGGCAGGTGAAAACCAGGCCACTGCAGCAGTCCTTTGGCTGCCGGCGTGTTTTAAGGATAATGCAGAGGAAGTGAAGTGGCTAATTCAGCCTGAATGCTCTGTGGGGAATCGCTGCACCTGGACCTGTTTTTCCAGTGAGGGATGTGGGTCTTTCAGAGGCAGAGTAAGAAGGGAGTGAGCTGCAGCAGTGCTTTGTGTGTACAAGAGGGCAGGAGATCCTGGGAGAGTCAGGTCTGTCTGTGAAAAATGAGTATGTGGCCCCTGTGTGGTAGCCACTGACTTTTCCTGGAAGCATCAGGCAGAACCTGAGAAAGGTAGTGGGTGGAAATGGGGTTGTGCCAATGCCCGAGCACTGAAACAAGCCCTTAGCACACTCCCTTGGGCAGCCAGATTGTCTATCATGCATCCAGTCCCCAGGCTGCTGGTGGAGCCCTGGGCTGAAACGCAGAGTGGCTTGTCTGCTAGCAAGAATGCGCAGTCTCTGGTTCAAGATCTGACCGTACCAGGGAGCCAGGAAGAAGCAGTGTCTCCTGAACTCTTTGGAAAAAAAGATGGGGAAAACAGAGAAAGTCCCAGTTTGACTGTAGAACTGTGACATACAGATATAATTGATTAACCCTGTTTGAAAGTAGTCCTATAATAAATTCAAAAAATTGTGATAGAGACAAACCATCGCTCCTGTGAAGAAAATTGTGCTTCTCTAATGTACCAGTATTCCTGAAGTGTCAGATGTATATCAGACTTGGATTTACAGGCGTCACATAGCCTCGGCAGAGTTCAGTACAGTAAGCTAGTAGACACCAAGAAGGTAGGGCTCAGGTAAGAGACATTCATGTGACTGCTGCCGGCAATGTAAACGCTAGGTGGGGGTAGAAGAGGGGATATAAATCCACAAGTTTCCCTGCTCCCTAACAGGGAACTTTGTTTGAACAGTGTTTTTACTGCACCTCTCTGCCTGAGGGAGCTTGTACTAACCTGCCACCCAGGATGTGCGAGTTGGTGAAACACTTCTCCAGTTTGGTACAGCACAAGCTGAATAAATCTAGCTAGATCCATCGTCGGCATGGGTTGGTTTCCTTTCCGATGCTGCCGTGCTCATAATACAGTGCTGATGGGCAGAATCAGCAGGGAGGTAAATAAACTCTCCAGGCACACGCTTAAACTTAACTCTCGTTTTGATCATGTTTTTCACATTCTTTCTCTGAACTGGGACCAGCTGAAGAAGCGGGCGTAGGAGCCACCCCCAACCTGGAGGACCATGCTGCAGGAGATGTCCCTCAAGGTTAGTGAATCATCTGTCGCCGGGGTCCAGTTATTGCTGCCCACACGTGTGGCTGGTTGCTACTGGGAATTGTCTTCTGTAATGCAAATGCTCTGCACTGTACGAGCAGTTGTGCAGTTCTCCCTGTTCCTAACAGGGGAGGGCCATACATGCTTTGAATGTTCCAACATACTCATTTCAGGGAGCTGCAGCTTTTCATGCACCAAATTTTGCTCTCAGATTGCTGAAGCCCAGGTGCTTGTTTGTCCAGTTGCAAAACAGGGCATCCTTCAGGCTAGAAAAGGTAGTAAATAGAGCTGGGATGGCGCAGTTAGCCAGGAGGAACTGGTCAGCATTGAACTGAGCCGGTTTTGGGTCCTGCATGTCGCACATGAAGGAAGTGAATTGTTTCTCTAATACTATGCCTCTTCTAACTTGAAACATGTCTCAAACCTACTCACTGATGCCCTGACTTTAACATTAAGGGTCTTTTTTTCTCATGGCTCTCTGGAAGGCCTCTCTTGATTCCGCTTAGTTCAGACTTGACTGAAAACTTCAGGACAGGATTTTCGCAAAGCACACAGTGCTGGCTTAATTCTGTCCCCAGTGGGGCAGATGTATGAGTTCAAACTCCCTTTGATACAGCTGTCTTGCTAACACTAATACACCGTAGTGCTAATTTGGTGTGCTGGTGAAAATCTTCGTTAAACCCCATTTTGTAAGGCAGTTTTCTGTGCAGTAGACAAAAAATTCCTCTATCTGCTTGGCCAGCATCTTTCCTCCTCATGGCTGCATTACTGCATTTACAGACATCCATGTCTTTTAAAGAAGTAAACAGATCTTTGCCTCTTGGCTCAGGGCAGAATTCAGCTTGTCTTTGCTTTCCACACACAGATCAACACAGTTTTGTGCAGTCTGCTCCCTACTATTAAAATAAAACCTTTCCTTGCCTGTCCAGTGGCTCTTGGACTAGCAAAATAGCAGCGTCACTACAAAAAAGAAATCAAGACTGTCAGCAGGAGGGGGGTGAAGTTCTCTTTTCTGTGTGCCCTGTTCAGTCTGGTTCTAGCTGCTATTTCTCACCAGATTTTTAATAAGACCTGTCTGTACTGTCCTGGGATCAGAACTGGAGCTCTGATATAACCTATACGTGACATTTCTAGTTTCTTATGTAAATTGTTACTTCTGTGAAAGTGGACTTGTAATAATGCACTGCTTCCTTTTAATGGTTCTCTTTGATTGGGAGGAAAACGTTATTATCAGTACACACACACAGTCTTGGCTGCCTTCGTTTTTCATGTTGTGGGATTTGAAAAGGTGATCTTTGCAGTGAAGATGGAACATGTTAAAATGCCTTTGGAGTCTCAGGTGGCGAAGCATCTTCTGATTCACAGTTTTTGCTCTGCTGGCATTCTCCCAGCTCCTGACCTTGTGCAGCACGTTTGCCTCGGAACCGCTGACAGGTCTGGCAGTATGGAAGTACAGCTAATGAACTGACTGTCCACGCCTCTGCACTGGCGTCGTTAATGGTAGTATTGGTCATTTGCTGAAGAAATGAGCCAGGACGGTCTGCTGGCTACTGCATAAACACCCTTCAAATTCCTGTGGTTATAAAAGGTGTTTCTTGGTGCCACATTTCAAATACTACCTTCCAGTAGGTGCCAACTTAGGATTTCTCTTAAACCACAATTTCCGAGGTCTTTGTGTGGTATTTTCACTGAACCATTATGGCTCAAACGGGGAGAACATTGATAAAAGACCGAGTCAGTCTTGACTTCTTCTTTTCTTGTTTTGATCTTGTTTGTTAATCCAACAAAGCAACAATTGAAATCTCAGTACTGAAGTGCTCTGATCTAGGCTCTTTAGTTTACCCCATCAGTGCTCAAAAAGACCATAGAGTATTTGAAGCTGGACAAATTTGTAATATAAGATGGGCCTTCTTACTAGGGCAGTTGACTTTAGAGCAATTTACCTATATTCAGGGTGAATTCTCCATTGCTCAGTGCATCTTTGCTTCAGTTGAGTGATTTTCTAACAGAAAAGCTCCAGCTCAACCAGAATATATGGCTTAATGCAGCAATTGTTGGGTGAAATTGTAAAGGTCTGTGTCATGCATGAGATCAGCGATAGAACATAATTCTCTCTTTTACCAAAAAAAAAAAAAAAAGAGATCTGTGTCTCTGTGACCTTAAGTTTTGGGTTTTAAATGTCACACTTTCTACTCTGCCCAAATAGTGGCAGCAGTGCTGGAGCTCTAATTAGCCTGAGTGGGTGCACAGTCCAAAATTGCTGTGGCCCTGTGGCTACAGCCACATTTTTTACTTACAGTCTCCTTTCCACTGAGGCTGTCTGCTGCACTGGCTGTTGAAATACACAGCGGTAAGAGAGGAGAGACAGGAGTGCTCTTCCCCAAGCTCATTAGCAATAGAAACGTTCTGGAGAACAAAGCAGAGCTGGTTTGAGCTCTGGGGGGTATGTAACTGATGCCATGTCAGCATGAACATCTCCTGCCAGGGAGGAGAGGGCTTGAAGGATTTTGTAAGCCCGTGAGAGAGGGAAGGGTGTCTGGCCTGTTTTATTGAGGCCCTTGAGGCAAGAAGGGGTGGTCACTGACCAGCAAACTGATGGTCCAGTGGTGGTGGTAGATTAGAAAATGGGTGTGTTTTTGGCTTCTGGAACCCTCTCTAGCTAAACCAGCTCATAAAGTGCGGATGTGGCTGATCTTGGCCTTTATGGCACAAGCCTGGGATACCCCAGTCACCCCCGAGACCAGGTCCAGGGAGGAGTCTGTTCTCCCAGGCGCTGTGGCTGTCACTGTTCCTGATTCCCATGGGGATCAGAGTTTCTTTAAAGGCAAAAGCCACTGTAGAAGTGAGTTGTCTGTTCAGTGGGGCAGTGTGGGACTTCCTTTTTTCCTCTAGATAGTCGAAATCCTTAATCCCTCTTCAGCATTACATTGTCTGACTGCTTATTTGATATGCCTGTGCTAATTGTTTGCCCGTGCTTCGGACCTTGCGTCTTCAACTCCAGGGGAGTCATGCTCTCCAAAGCTACAACCTGGCCCTCAGGAACATGTGGGAGACACAACAAAAAGAGAAAGCCAGCCCACAAAGCAGGTAGCTGGGGTTCTCCAGCAGCCTCTTCTGTCACATGAAATGAAGGCCACAACAGCAGCTCCCACCAGAATCGAGGTCACCATCCCAATACCCCTGGATATGTACCAAGACTCCAGAGCATCTGAAGACAACAATGAGTTGTGGGATCAGCGAGGCAGAGAAGGCATTGGTGTGGATCTGGCGCTGGGAGCAGAGCTAGGTCATGATGTGCGCACTGAGGGGTTGGCAAGACCAGGTGGCACAGATGACTCCCATATTAAAGATGGGCCATCTCCTTTGTACACCAGAGCCCCATTAAAAGAAGATGCCAGTGGACGGGAAAGAGATGAGGACCGTGATATTGACGAAACTTCTGAACAGTATTTTCATTCCCTGGTGGGACAGCATATTTCACCAAGGCCTGAAATGGGCTTGTGTCCAGCAGCAGACAAGGAAGCTCTTAAAGAATATGCCTCTGAAGAAAACAAGTCCAAAGATGTCCTCAGAGACATACCAAGAGAGACACTTCTTGTGGAAACTGAATCTCATAAGGTAGGGGAGGACCAAGAGGAGAAGAGACAGCCATCAAAGGGGGAAGAAGACACAGATGTCACCCCATCAGAGCCTTCTGAAATCTCCCAAAAAGAAGTTGAGCCTGAGGAGGGAGAAGATTCTGGACCCTTACCAGAAACAGCCAAACTTCCTTTTGAGTTAAAAGATCATGTGAAAGACAAAGATGCTCCTTTGGAAGAGGCTGTGCCAGATACAGGAGAACGCTGGACGCCCAAGAAGAAACCTGGTGCCCAGGTTGCAGATAAAGCTGTCAGTCGCGTCCCTCTCCTAAAAGGTGTGTGCAACGTTTGCCTGCCCTGAGCTGACATTGCCGGTGGCTTGCTCACGACAAGGCTGCCTGCACAAGTATTTCAGCTTGCTGCCACCTCTTGAATCCTGCTGCTTGGGAAATGGCCTGGACCTTTGCTGTGAACTGATCTACAAAACGCCGCTGCTTCTTCCTCCCCTCCTTCCCTCTTTAGTTTAATCCTGGATGTCCTGGCGTACTTGCCAGACCCTTACGCTTCAGTTTTGCGTCCCTTGCATGGTGCTGGCGTGTCCCAGATTATGCTTTGTTGACCTGTTTTTGTTTTGATTTTCTTGGATCTGTGGGGTTGGGGACCTTAACTCGCACCTGGCACCTTCCCGGAGAAGATGAAGACCCGATGGATGTTTTTCTGGCATGTTGGAGTGGGGCTAACCCGGCGCACGCTGCGGCTTGTTCCAGCGAGACACATGCCATCCAGTTTGCATGTGTCCACTGTCCGGTCCACTAACTCTTTGTATTGGCTTTCCTAAAGAGGGAGGAAAAAGGCAAGTGAGATGGCAGGTCTAACCATGGAAAAGGCCCTACACTGGTCTTGTTTCTTGTACTTTTCCCTTAAATAACCACTACTGGCTGCTGTGGGAGGCAAGGTCTGCAGCTGGCTGGACCTTTCCTCACTACAGGGCACGTCCGATGCTCTTACAAAGCATCCTTCTCCGATCCCAGTTCTGGACAGCGTGTCCCTGCGTGGTGCAACACAATGGCTGTATTTGGGGTGTTTTGTGGGAGCTGCCGGTGTGTGTGGAGGGCTGGTTCTTGGGCACATCTAACAGCATGTGTGTCTCCGGGCTGGGCTGGACGGGCAGGCAGACCCCGCAGCCACTGTGTTTGTGCAACAATCTCAGTCTTAGCATCCCTGCCAGCAGAGCAGCTCTTACACTTTTTCTTTCTCCAAGAGTTATTTTCCACCTTTCCTGGGGGTCAGAGGGATGTCACTAGGGATGTCAGAGGGATGTCATTTGGCTCAGTGGCCAAATGCAGGTTTTGCAGTGAGTTGTGTTAATAAGCTGGGGCAGCAGGACACACATTAAAACCCAGTGGTGTCTTACGGTGTTGTACCTCATCTCCAGTTGTCCAGGGCCTGTCCTGGGGGAAGCTCTGCCTTTCACCTCAGCACCGCATGCCAAAAGCTGGCTTGGCTGCTTCCATTAGCCTGGACATCCCGCTCACTGCCCCTCTGGTTTGCGGCAGAGAGAAGTGCGCTCTTTGCTGCGTGGGGTTCATGAAGAAATTGTTGATGTAGCTTTTTCCATTGGAGCTAAAGCTCATAACATATTTCTCATTTTTTCACTACCTAATAACCAGCGGGAAGCTTTGCACATGTGCTGCAGGGCATTGGCATGGCTTTCTGTTGCTAGCATCGGAGCCTGAAAATGATGGCCGTCTGGGGATGCATTGCCCAGAGTCAACCAGTTTCTGACCCAATAGGAGGAATTTCTTTAATTATTTAATGGTCTTTTCCTTCAAAGACAGAGATACTTTCTGGCTGTTCAGCTCCAGCCTTGCTCCAGTCTGTAGTTTAACTGAATTTGGGAAGGGTAGTGCATCCGGCAGCTCTGGGGGTGGCTGCTGGGATGGGTCAGGGTCCTCAGTGCCGGATTAACAACATTCTTCATGTCACTGGGAAAGGGCTGACCCCCCCAGGGCAAGTTTCCAAAACACTGGGGAGAATACCAGCAGCTTTTCCTCCCAGATTAGGGAGGAATTAGCTGAAGACTGGGAAAAGGGGCTTTGTTATGACTGCCTTATAATACAAACATTACTTCCTCCCTGTTTCTAATCTCCTAATTAGCAATACTGCAGTCTGTTGTGCTTGTAGACTAATGGGACAAAACACTGAAATATTGTCAGTCGCTCTGTGCTCCATACGAATCAAGTAGGACAACAGCTAAAACTTTAAGACCCTGCAGGGTCTGACCCAGATGGAAGGCGCTCTGCTGGGGAGGCTGAAAGCAGCGTGTCAGGAGAGATGGGAAGCAACAACAGCCAGGTATAAAAATGCTTTGCAAAGTTGATGCACTGAACAACAACTTTAAATGAGATCGTGGGCAACCTGGTGCTCCTAGGATCGGGGCATCCTTCAATTTTAATCTTTACATATATGGTTGGTAGAACCCATGGGTGTTTTAGAGAGGGAGATTGATGTTTAGGATTCAAGAGAACTGTTCTGTCCTGAACTGAACAGATGCTACTGGAACTGAGTGTAAATCTGGGCAAAATGGTCTCATACAGACCTTGTTGCGTGTGTCTGATGCTCCAGTGGTGACTAATGCGCTGTTGCCTATGCACAGGATAATCTGTTAAGTCAGAAAGTTACGACGTGGAAGTATTTCTGCAAGAAATGGGTGACTTTGTAATATTTCTAAGAGTAGGATTTAATTTAAAGGAGAGCAGGAACATGGAACACCCACCCGGCATGCATGTTGCTGTAGCGCAGGCGTTGTCATCTCCCTAGAGTTTACGGACCAGTCCCAAGAAGTGTAACTGTGTGTTTCCATTTCTCAGGTCGTATGGACAGCAAAGACAAGGAAGGGACTGAAGCTGAGGAAAAGAAACTGAAGGTAAGCTAAAAAACAAAACCAGAGGTAACGTCAGCCCACTAAGTGCTGTGCATGTTCCCAACTCCCTCTCCTCCTCTCCTGGACTGCAGTTGTGCCTCTTAGGAATCCTTGCCATTACCTTCCATTCTTCCATCTATATTTCAAGAACGTTTTTATTTTTGTCTTCCCTCACCCCGGTTTGGATGGTGCAATCCGTGGTGATCTTTGAGGGCGAGGAAGCAAACCAAAACTAAACCAAACATGTGGCTCGTGGGATTGGGTGGGTGGTTAATCATTTTCTCAGCCTGAGACTGGAAAGCAGCCAGCTGGCTTTGCTGGGGCAAACCAGTGCGAAAGCAAACTCAAAACTGCATTGGGCTGTACTGGGGACAAGCGCTGTAACAGTGAAAAGAACAAAACCTGTAATTAAAAAAATTAAATCATCTAGGCCTTGCAGATGCTGTGTTCTGGGTAAGGAATAGAGTTTAATAGTGAGTGAATTCAGTAAAGAAGTTTAAAGGTATCTGTCACACTGCTGATTTGGAGAAGGTTTAGCTCAGCTGGCCATTACCCTGGCTAGTACCTGGGTGAGGTAATGGACAAGCTGATGGGCAATTCAGTTGGTGAAGAATTAAAGATGAGAAAACGTATATTCAAACAATGTGAAATTGGGTCTTTCTCTAGGGAGGTTTGGAGGGTTGTATCAGGCTAGACATTTGACAAGATTCCAAGGAATAGTCTGGATAAAAACCAATGATCTGTTATTGATAAAGCAGATATGGTGGGTTTGGGGGATCTGGGAGCAGTCATCTGCATCTCCCAGAAATCCTGGTGTTGATAGTGCTGTACCTGCAGCGTCTTTGCTGGCAGAGCACATGGAGAGTTTGGGAGTAAACAGAGCGGTTCAAATGGTAAAACGTGCCCCTGGTGTGGAGGGCAGTGGCAAGGGCAGGCTGTCATGGGGGTGACACATGGTGCTAAGTTGTGTGGGAGATAAAGAGCTGAGATATCCCCCGTCTGCCAGTGCAGCCATGGGACCCCGGGCCCCGCAGCTCTTGCCCAGCTCTGTGCTGCAGGGAGAAGGCAGGACCAGCCATCGCCTGTCCCACACCCAGTTTGATATTGCACCTTCTAATCCTAGTTCATGTTAGTGATCCCCTTTTGTTTCCCATCCATACTGATTTTTTTTGTTACAATTTTATTTTTTTTCCATGTTTAAGAAATCCTCACCTTCCACTGCCAAACCCCCAGGCGCTAGACCCTCCATCCCCCCCCAGCGACACACCTCCTCTAGCACAACCCCTTCGAAAACACCCTCCAGCCCTGCTTCCACCTCTAAACGAGTCTCTTCTGTCACATCCCGACCTGCCAGTTCAGGAACGCAAGAAATGAAAGCCAAGGTAAGGAAATGGGATGTGAGAGAGGCAAGGCTGCCTTGGGGAATACCTTAAAGCATTCCTGACAGGTCTGGCAGTGCTTGGCTGGGCAGCTTCTCCGTGTCCCGTTCAGTGGAGAGGGTGGGAGATGCTTCCCCTTCACCTTTCAGTGGCCGTAGCCAGACTTGGCTCCAGTTTTGGTGTTTGAAGCAGCTGGGTCCATCTCACCAGCATGTAGGCGCCTTGCGCTGCGATACAGCAAAAATAGCTCATTGCTGCCGGGTGCTACCTGGTCTCTCTGAGGCGTTTCCCGGTCTCTTTATGCTCTTCTTTGTTTTGCAGCTTTATGCTGTGTTTTATGGATGCGTTGGCTGTAAACAACAGATGTATTTGAAACGTGCAAGAGCCAGATCTGCCAGGTGCTACACAGAGAATAGGAAATGCACGCACATCCGTGGTTATTCTGCAATGTAAAAAGTAGCTTGGAGTTTCCCTTTATGGTGTTTAGTCATACAAATACACCCATGGTGAGGGGAAGAGCAGAGATTGCAGGTTGCAGACAATGGGATACAGTTTTACTGCAATAGGGATTGCTATGGCTCTGCTCTGGTTCCCTGCTGCCTTGGGACCAGTTAGCATGGAAATTGTCACTTGCGTGTTTTTCGTGAGCATTTGTACACGGACCAGCATTAGAAACTCATCAGAAAGAGGATGTGTTAGTTTATAGATCCGGGGAGGTTTTTCTGCAGGATCAGAAGACAATAAATAGCATATTGCTGTTTACACGCCATTACAGATTGTGTACGTGTTACAGGAGTGTATTACAGGTGGGGATAAAGGAGGTGCTTCTTTGTGTTTGGAGTCTGGCACTGTACTCCTGAATGGAGCCTCTGGTCTAGTCCATGGATTTATTTATCTTCTGTACAAAATCTTACCAGGACAGGGGAAACAAGATGGAATTTGGAGAACAGACAAAGGATGGGAAATGGGGTGTGAACAGGCACATCGCGGATTTGCCTGCGTGAGGGGAAGCCTGTGGGAGCTCCTGTGGGCTGTTAAGGTCGGAAGCAGGAGGGTCTCGTGCTCTGATCCATGAGGTGTGATGGCCCATCACCAGGCAGATTCCCCCTGCATCAGCCTTTCCCCCTTGCGTCCCCAGGGCCCGGAGATGAGAGGTGGCACGAAGACGGCCACGCCGCGATCTGCAGCCGGGCAGGCTCAGAGGAACTCAACCAATGCCACGCGCATCCCAGCAAAGACACCCACGGCCCCCAAGACACCTCCCAGCTCCGGTAGGTGATGGCGAGAGCGGCGTGCTGCTGCCCTCCCCTGCTGTCTCTGACTATAGAGGCTCTGCTTTGGTGGTGCTCCCTGGTTCTCTACGAAATTGTTTTGAGGTAGTGAACAAATTTGCCTCAGTGCAGGCTGGGGTCATTCACAGCAAGAGCATGGCCAGCAGGTTGGGGGCTGCTCAGCCTTGTCACGGGACTGTGGGTGCAGAGCTGGGGACGATTCTTCTGAAATGAGCCCTTCTGGATGCTGCTTTATCTGCTCCGTTCATACAGTTGCCAGTGTGTAGAAGAGGGCACTTGCTTTATCCCTTTGGAATTTCCTCCAATTTGGAAGATCTAGGCAGCTTCATTTTTTTAATCCATCTATTCCTTTTGACAATATTTCACAAAGACCAGAGGCAAGAGGATCTATTCTTCGATTGCAGGAATGGAGATTAGCCCATTATTTTCAGAGAAGAAAACACCAGAAAGCATCAGGCATTGTAAATTTCCATTAAAACGGTGCATTTCACTGGATATATATCTATTTTATACTTAACCAGAGCTGCATAAAATCTTAAATCAATTAAATTTCCAGCTTTATTATGTTTAAGCATCTTTCTCATTCATTAAACAGGCAGAAAGGAGCAGAAAAAAGCACCTCCTGCAGCAGCAAAGTCTGAGAAAGGTGATGTATAAGGGTTTTCTTTTCTTCATCCATTTCTTTTCAGGCTGGGGACGCTTCTAAACTGCTCAGTGATCAGCCTTATTTAATTGCATAAAATAATTTTGTAAAAATGCTTCCAAATTTCTAATAGAAAAGTAGTTTTGTTTGAGCGTCTTTTGTCTGTAGTTTGTCGTGCGTGCTAATGTCACACTTGGGTGGGGAGTCTTACCATTAGTCCAGACAATGAAGACCATCTTCCTTCTGAGATACTAGAAAAATGCCTTTAATCACAGTTTTCACTTCAAAATGAAGTAGAAAAAAGTGCAGCCATCTCTCCCCTGCTGATGGTCTTCACTAGGAGCAGTGGATGGGCCCTGGGACCAGACAGATCAGCCCCATAGAGGAAGGCAGTGAGTGGGGAAGGGATTGCATACCCAGATTGCTTATCCTGTGCTTGCATCCCTCTGCAAACTTCAGGTGAGCAGCCAAAGTCTGGAGACAGAAGCGGTTACAGCAGTCCCGGCTCCCCCGGGACTCCAGGCAGCCGTTCCCGCACTCCCTCTCTGCCCACCCCACCAGCCAGGGAGCCCAAGAAGGTGGCAGTGGTTCGCACACCACCGAAATCTCCTGCGTCTGCCAAGAGCCGCATCCAGCCGTCAGCCGCACCCATGCCTGATCTGAAAAATGTGAAGTCCAAAATTGGCTCAACTGAAAACCTGAAGCACCAGCCCGGAGGTGGCAAGGTAAATGTGGGCTCTGCTTTCCAGGGGGCTGTCTGTAGGGACAGCATCTGGGAAGGGAGAGCAGCCGAGCTGGGGTCAGAGTGAGCAGCCATGCTTCAGCTGATCTCCAGCCTGATGCTGATTTTGGAGTTTTTTGGGCTGATTGGGTTGGGTGCTTGTCCTGAAATTGCTTGCCTGGCTTAGTGCAGTAGAGCTGTCCCACAGAGAGGACTGCAGAGAGCTTGTGATGTGGCTTTCATGGAGTGGCACGTCAGTGTATGGACTGGCTGCCAGGGGAATGACATTCCCTCCTGGTGTCCAGTTAGGGAGAGCAGATTGTGACCTGCAGCCCTGAAGAGTCGCAAGATCAGGGTTGTGTTTCTGAATCCTATACTGTGTGATCTGGAGCAGCTGCCTCCATGTCTTCATTAGCGAGCAGACAGGATGGTCTCCTCCCTGTGAGGGTCCCATTTTTTCAGAACATTGTGGTTTTGGATCCAACTCTGTTGGCAAGGTTTTGGATTGTGTTTTGCCATCAGGCGCTGTCTTGCTACATGATGCAGTGTGGCATGGCCAGAGCTGGTGGCACTATTTCAACCACTGGTACTTCTCACTCCCAGAGAGGCAGTTTCATGAGCAGCAGAGTGAACTCCGTGCTCCCAAGTGCTTGGGAACCAGGGTCCTGTGCTAAATTTTGCAAGCCCAGCAGAGGGGAGGGTTTGGGTGAGGGAGTGGTGTGAGCTAATTCGTCCGCGCAGCCCCGAGAGCAGCAGTGTGCGGTTGCACGGCTCCAGCTGTGGTGTTGGCTGCTCAGCACCCATCCGAGCCTCTCTGCACTGCTCCATTGCACTGTGTGGCTGTGTCCCGAGGCTTTTATAAAATCCTCCTTGCTGCATGGGTGGAGACGTGAAAGCCCATGGTGATGGGCTCTGACTGGTGATGGTCTGGTGGCCCTTATACAGATGTTAAATGGCAGAACTGCACGTCTGATGGCTGGTGCAGTCAGGAGTCCTCGTGTGCTTGTGCTCGCCTGCCCCGGGGGGTGAACACCGCCTTGTAGACCTTGCTCTGCGGCTGCTAATGCAACAGAGCCATGATAAATCTTTCCCTGAGTGCAGTGCATGCCATTTTATGCGACTAGGTAACCCCGTGGCTCCGAATGTTCGACTTTGGCATGGGGGGAGGCTTTGAGATGGCTTCTCTTCACCATCTTAAATAGCAGCGTGCTTTGTCACTTCCTTATGTGCATTTTTCACCATGGCTGGTGATTTTCTCGACAATGCACATTTTCCTTTGTACTGCAATCCAGGGGGGCTCTGGAGCCTGGGCAGGGCTGCTCTGGCCATTGGTCTTGAGCAGAGCAGCACGTGTCCTTCCAGCTGCCTGTGTCCTGGGACCTCAGCCCTTCTGCCCACTTAGCACAAGGTTTTCCTGCCACTCCTGCAAAACACCACTTTTCAGGGATTTTGGAAAGAAACTTCTATTTACTGTAAATTGGTTAAATTGTTTGCTCATTCTTTTTAATCCAGCTTTTATGAGTTGAGTTTTTTTTTTCCTCTGTCCGCTTCTCTGTCAGGCAACATGTTTATTGTTGTCACTGAAAGAGTAAGAACAGCTGAATTTGGGACAATTCATTGCTCTTTGCAGGGGAGAATGGCTGGATGCTCTGTTGGGGAGTTTGTAGGACACGAGGCTGCTCTTAGCAGAATGGTTGCAGCTGGAGCAGAAGGGGCTGATCCCACAAGTTTGATTTTAGGGTGGCCAGAAGATGGGTCTGGAGCCAGCTCTCCACACAGATTTTGGCCCCCCCAGCCTAGGGAAGGAAAAGTACTTGGGGCACACACGCCAAGAGTCAGCCAGGCCACATCTCTTCCAGTACTTCTGCATTGTCTCAGCACTTTTTTTGTTCCTGGATCAGACTACTGCTCTGGCTGGACCAGGCTCTGCAGAACTGTGTCCTGCTTTGCAGAATTACTTGATGTGAACTTGGAAAATGATGCTGGAGGTGTGTGTCAGCCTTGGTGCTTCTCATGCTAAAGAACCGGGGTATAGCGAGGAGCTCTCCTTGCAGCAGAAGCAGCAGGCTGGGGACATGCTGAAACAGAGAGTGAGGTTGCCTGCTTAGACAGCTTTGTGGGTGTTGTCATCTAGGGACTGTATCTAGGGACTGTGATGCTGCTCTCTTGCAGGATGCCGTGTCTCTCTTCCTCTCGTGAGGGTTGTGCTTCAAACAGGCTTTCTCCCGAGCGAGCGCAGGCCTGTGTGCCTGCTGGTTTTCACCTGCATTTACCTCTGGTTTATACTTGCGTAGGTTGTAAAGCCAATCCCGACCACGCAGGGGAAGGAGCAGGGACTGTCTTCATCGTTGCCTTGTCTGGAACAGCTGCTCCTATACGTCGGGTCACTCCAGCATAGCTGCCCTTATAAAACCCAAACAGGGAAAACAAGGCCTAAAGGGAAACAGTTTAATTAATTAGTACAAAAATCTGTGTGTGGGAGGAGAGGGCATACAGGCCTTGGGACTGGAGAGTGAAGTTAGCATGGTATGTGGTTCCCCTGTGGGACAAAGCCATTTCCATCCTCTCTCACACCCGAGGTGGTGTTAGGAATACGCGATAGAGCTGCTGCCTTTGGGGGTGGTCTGTGCTGCCCCTTTCATCTCATCTATACAGGAGTTAAGAAAACTGGAGACATGGGACTGCATCCCTGGCAGCATTTGCTTTTTTCTCTTTGTAACTGTAGAGGGAGTTTGAGCCCTGCACAGCACAGAGCTCAGGCATCCTCTCCCAGACCGTGCTGGACACACAACTCCTGCTCTCCAGCCTGCTGCCCCAGCCAGCTGCTCCCATTTGCCCAGTTTGCTCAAGCTGCTGAAATGTGAGGCCCCGTCTCTCTGTCCTAGAGAAGGGGCATGTTCCCTGGCACAGGAGATGGGGCTGAGCAGGCATTTTTCTCTCAGCTCCATCCTTCATCCTTCCACTGGCTCTGCAGAAGCTGAGTCCAGAGCACTGGTGCCTTCCAGCATGTTTGCTGCCCAGCAAGTTTCCCATTTTGTTCAATGAAAGAAAATGGAGTTAGCTTGCTTTTTTGTTAGTGTTTCTGTCCTGGAAACCAGGGCTGCTTTGCTAGCCAGATGTATCCTCTCTCTAGCTGTAACCTGCCCACCTCCATCTTCAGTTTCCAACCCATGAGTAGACAAATCTAAGTGGCAAGCCAGAGGTTCTCCTTTGCTCTTGGCACTAGAAGGCAGGTTCCTGGTTTTAGTGATATAACGCATGGTCAAGCTGCAGATGGTCATGTTGTTTCTCACGCTCTTTTCTGGCTACCAAAGGTGCAGATTATTAATAAGAAGCTGGACTTTAGCAGCGTTCAATCCAAGTGTGGCTCAAAGGATAATATCAAACACATCCCAGGAGGAGGCAGTGTGAGTACCTTCACACTTTCAATGCACTATAATACTTCTTATTATAAGTGGCATGTTGTATACACTAAACCGCCAATGCTATCTGCAGCGACCCTGCCGTCAGATAGCTATTGGTGACGTGCAATGACTCTTTTCTGGCTACCAAAGGTGCAGATTGTTAATAAGAAGTTGGACTTTAGCAGCGTTCAATCCAGGTGTGGCTCAAAGGATAATATCAAACACATCCCGGGAGGAGGCAGTGTGAGTACCTTCACACTTTGAATGCACTGTAATAATCCTTATTATTAGTGGCATGTTGTATACACTAAATCACCAATGCTATCTGCAGCGACCCTGCTATCAGATAGCGATTGGTGACGTGCTCTCATTTAACCCCATTAACCCAAAAGACGTGGTTAGATGAACCCTAACAAGTCCTGTACATGCCTGACATGGACAGAACTAACTGACCCGTGTAGAAACCATGTCTGTAACAAAACATCCTGTTAACCAAAAGGTTTTACACTACTTGGAAGGCTTAATGCCTCATTGTCTGCAGGATGGGTGGCCTCTAGCAGACAGTGACGTAGTTGCTGATGCAGTAGGTGGATAGATTTAAAAGCAAACGCAGTCCCGGTTGCTTAATGTACTGCTAAATTGCACATGACTCTGCACAACATGTGAAAACGCAGGTTCCTGCCCATTCCCATCAGGCAAGTATGTTCCATGCAAATACTAAGCTTCTCCTTGCTAACGAATGTGTCTGGCAGTGCCCAGGGAGGCTGAGCCTAAAGTAATATTGAGTGAATCGGTTTGGATGCTGGCATTTCCAGCCATCCCAGTTAAATAGCCAGACTCAGCTTTCAGTTACTGTGCCAGAAACCTGGAGAAACTCCACAGAGGTTGGCGGATTTACCCCAGTCTCTCTGGAGACAGAGTTCGGGTCCAGGAAAGATGACGAACCAAGGAAGGAGCATCTCTGAGACCCCAAACAGTGTGGCCCAGGGTCTGTGGTTGCCTGGTCTGTGGCCATCTGAGGAAGCTATCTAGTGCCCCTCAGATGTTGCTGATGGATTATTTTTTTTGTGTGCTGTTTTTGATTCTGTGGATGCCCTCCCTGAGAAAATGAGTGTTGCAGAGGGCTTGGCATGTAAGCACTGGGACATATAACTGGGTTTGCAACCTCCGTCTTAAATTTGATGTCATTCTGCTTTTATTTAACGGGCCAGAGGAACTGCTTTGCGGAGGTCAGACCTCTGTGAAGCAGATTCCATGCTTGTTCTGCTTTTTCTTACCCCAGGGTCCTGCACTGGCTGGACTGCCTGGTGCGTGGTGGACCACTTGTTAACGCCAGGAGTTAGTGTTCGTCATGAATCATCTGTGCTGTGGCTGGTAATTAGCTTCAGCATGGGGTGGTGAGCTCATCCTTTTCTCCACTGAGAGCTCACACCATGGGCAAGTGTTTGCAATGGGTTAAGAATTATCTGGATTTTTGGCTGGAGGTTGTCATCGCCCCCCCCGGCCCCGAGCTCTGCCAGCAGTGAAAATTGTGTGATCGCTGCCTGGCTGTGTTAACACGGAAAGCAGCAGCTTAGCTCTGGGTGCGGGTGCTCGGAGTGAAGCCCTGCGCCGACATGGCCAGAGCGTGGCTGCACAGGCTTCCTGGCGGCAGAGCTGTGCCTTGGGGCTCCTCTGATGGAGGGGCAACAAGACACCACCGGCTTTCGATGGCTATCATGTCTTAATCCTCCACGACACTGTCAGCGGTGACTGCCTGCCCAGCCATTGCTACTTCAAGAGGAGTGAACTCTTGCTACAGTAACGTGGGGTTGGTACCTTTTTATTTTTAATGCCAGCTGATGCTCTCACAAGCTGATTCGTTAGGCAAAAGTTGACTTAAGCATTGCTGATGCTGAGAGGTGGGATCCCCAGGTCTCTGGCACTGGCTTCCTGGGCAATCAACTCTGTGCCCCTTTTCCTTCCTTGCTAAAATGGGGAGGACCCTTCTCTGCTCCCCAGCAGGATGGGAAGGGTTAATCGAGTCCTGTCTGTAAAAGAAGGGAACTGGAATGAGAGCAGAAAGTGTTTCAGTTGCTGATTGCTTGCTCTGGAAATGGGAGGTCTTTCAGTCCCAAGTCCCAGTGGTGCCCGAATTGCTCACAGGCCCTTCGGGGTCACGGCTGGGATTAGAAAGGCACCAGCTGTTCTTTTGGGGTCTGTTCCCTGCCTTCCGACTGCATCTAGCTCTCTTCCTGCCCAGTGCATTAAATGTGTGATCTTTCCCCAGTGCTGTCTTCATGTCTCTGTGTGCAGTGTGCTCCCAGACCCTAGGGTTGCTTTTCTCCCCTCTCTCTGTCTCTACTCTCTGTCAGATGTGCCTTTTGGTATGCGTGAGCATCGGAGCTGGTGGGACGGTGGCACTGAACCTCTGTTCCCCCCTCCTTTTCCTGGCTGCACGATGGAGGGGGGAGTGTTTCTCAGTGGTGTGCACAACCACAGTCCAGCACCGAGCTCTGAGGGTGATGGGGCCGGTGGACATGGGGCCAACATGGTAACAGAAGGATGCACCTTCACCCTGGGGCTTTTGAGTCAACACAGGGCGCTCAGGTGCGATGGAGAGCAGCGGCTACGGTGAATCCTCTGTGCTGGCTTTTGGCCACCTTGGTCCAGAGGCTGCCTGGCCTCTGCAAAGTCCCTTTGGTGCTGGCACATCCTTCCCGAGAGCTGTGAGAGCAGCACACCCGCCATGGTACTTGGTGAAAACACTCCCCTTGAAATCCAGACTATTACTGAGAGCCAGACACTTCCCAATGAGTAGGAACCAACCTTGAGGTGTTGATGATCCAGTTTCTCCTGCACAGCCCCACTAACTATAGCAATAGCCGATTCACACACAGGTGTGAGTCCAAAACCAGGGTCCAAAGTAACTTCTAGGGGTATGGGGATGTTTTCTCACCCCCTTGTCTCCTGCTCCTGGTGTAGCTGGTGTGTATGTGCTGTGGTTTGCCGTCCCCGACACACCTGATGGTCCCAGACCTCTCCAGTCATTGGTGTTTTCCAGTGTGGTGTTTAACCGCTAACGTAACCACTAAACAGCTCCACATTAACCATTCCTTGTGTGTGCGTCTCGTGTAACCCGATTGTCCGTGCGCAAGAGGCTGCCGGCCCCGTGCCCAGGCACGCCACGGTGCCCCGGCTGGTCTCGGAATGGGGTGGTTTAAGTGGAATTGATGGAGCCCATGTTCAGAGACGTAATGGGTAAAACAAATGAAAAACACAGCATAATATCATGAATATGTTCCAGTTCAGTATATCGTAATTGCCATTTTAATTTATATTATGTAAACTCCTGCCAGATATTTAGACTTTGCTTTGGTTTTTTTTAACCCTTATTTCCATTACAGCATTTTTCAGAAATGCATATTTTGGTCACTCTTTTAAAAGTTCTGTGCACATTGATCATTTCTGTTCTTTCAGTTTTTGTGGACATAAGCTTTATGTTTTACACCAGAAAAGGTATTTATTTTTTACGTTTTCTCTCTGGTATATCTCCTCCTTTTGGATGATGTGTATGCAAATCTTAATTAATTACCACTCCACTTTCTCTCTCACTTAAGCACTTTAAAATTGCCTCTACTTCCCCCCTCTGTGGAGAGGTGATCTTGTGCATGCTGACATGTTAAGAGAGGCTACTGCACATGGGCATTAATGATCTCCCATTTCTGATGACAGTTTCTTTTGTATTATTAATCTTACTGGGGTTTAAGCTGTCCTTTCCCTTGAATCCAGATCAGGTGCCGGTGTGTGTTGTGCCTCCCCCTCCCCAGGGTGCCCAGGGTGGCAATAAGCTCATTGCCTTTTCCTTTCTCGTACGGACAGGTTCAAATCGTTTACAAACCAGTCGACCTGAGCCACGTGACATCCAAATGCGGTTCCCTGGGCAACATCCATCACAAACCAGGTACCCTTTGACTCCGCGGCACCTGGCAGCACCGGGTGCTGGTCCTTGGGAGCTCACAGGCTGCATTGTGGTGTGCATCTGGAGACGGGGAGAGGGTTGGGGTAGTGCAGGGAGCGAGGGGAGGCACGTGGAGCAGTGACCAGAGCATCGGAGTGAGCCCTGGGGTGCTGGACACTGTTCCCAGCTCCATCACTGCCAGACCCACTCCAGTCTGCCTGACCATTTGGTGGTAGGGGAGGGATCTGGTGCTATCCATGAACACGCTTGTCTGAGACAACAGATCACTGTAAGTGGGAAGTGTTTAGGAATAAATAGGGAGGAGTGCTGGTGTTCAGGGGAGTAAGGCTAGCTCCCCGCCCTTTGCTCTGTAAAACACTGGGTTGTACGTCAGCTCTGCACAGCATTCTTTGGAAAGTCTTTTTACCCTGGTTCCAATTTGCCGTGGCTCCTGGATCACCACTGGGTCCCTCTTGCTGCTGTTTTCCTGGTCCTCGCCCTCTGCTCGGTCTCCGAGTGCTTTGGTTGAAGTACCTCGGAGCAGCAGCTCAGACCTCAGTGCTTTCTCTCCAGCCTGCCCTGGCTGGCACAGGAACTAACGCAGCTCGTGCTCTTCCCTTCCAGGCGGTGGCCAGGTGGAGGTGAAATCTGAGAAACTGGACTTCAAAGATAAGGTGCAATCGAAAATCGGGTCCTTAGATAACATCAGCCACGTCCCTGGAGGAGGAAATAAAAAGGTAAAGGGGCACTGGGTCGAGAACAGGCAGGCTGTTCTGCTGCGAGTGTCTGTCTGCCCTGGGAGCACGTGTGCAAGCAAAGAGCGGTGGAAGTCTGGACTCGGAGAAGGTCCTGCTTACCCAGCTCATCTTTAGACCACGTGGCCTCTCCTCTCTGCTTACCAGGCAGCGCTTCTTCCCCAGCGCTTGAAAGGATGTGCTGCCCGTGATCTAGCGTGGGGGTGGGCTGTGCACACTAGTCCTTCAGAGGACAAAAAGAGCCCTGCCCGAGCAGCCAGCTTGCCTTCCTGCCAGCGGCTCGCTGCAGGCGGGCAGGGCCGCAGGCTCCTGGCCTGCATTTGCCGACCTGGAGGACGTTTGCTGGAGCACAGCTGTGGCAGAGCTGCAAGGCTGGCAGTCTGTCCCCTTTCTGGCCCGTGGCCACCTGAATGAGTGTGAATCTAAGTGATATCCTCTCCTGTGGTTTCCTGCTCTTTCTGCTGTTCTCTGAAGTTTGTGCAGAAATGCATTTGTGTCTCAAACCTTTCACATGAAGGGGTGCTACCGGCAGCAACTGCTTTTGCACACTGCGTTGCCAGTTACTCCCAGTGGCATGGCACAAAGCTGGCGGCTCAGGGTGCTGCATAGCTGTTGGTTCCCCAGTGAAAGTGGAGCATTAAAGGCTTAGCTTTATTTAGAAAAGGTGACTCTGCAGTAGACCGTCACTTCAGAAAAAAGGTGACTCCTCCTTCTTTGAGTCTCGGTCTCGCAGCTGAGACTGGCCGAGGACTCTGTAGAGAGTGGTGTGCGTTTGGGGGGATTTAAATTGAAAGACAAAAAGACAATCAGGTGAAATACTGAACTTGGGGTGAGCCGTTCCCGCTGGAGGCTTTGATGGTGACTTCACAGTAAGTTTTACCTAAGTAAAACGCCTCCAACAACCTCGCTTCAAGGACAGCCAGGTCCCTTGCAGGCAGGGGAGCAGGGAGCTCAGGTGAGCACGGAGCTGAGACTCCAGCCTGGTGACACGCATGGTTGAATTTCTGTGGGGAAAAGTGGTTTTTATCTTGCTTGTTTTTTCAAACACTTTTTTTCTCAATGGGAGGGGAAAGTTCTGTTTCAGCTCCTGTATTTTGGCACTTTGTTCTTGGCCACGTTTTCTCTGTGCACCTCCCAGCTCTTCATCTCCCAGCGGCGCGCTGGCCTCTGACTGAGGGATCGCTTGACTTCCTTACCCTTCTCTCGCTGCTGCTACGCATCAGACTGCCCTGTGCTTCACTAAGCCCGTTTTCATCGTTTTTATGATTCCAGCGATGATTCTTTCATATCCCGGCACATTCACTGGGCCATAGTTTGAAGAACTTGCCCTTTGGAGGAGGAATTTATTTACAAGGGTGTGACCCAGCAGCCACATCCCCTGCCTCAGCCTTCCTGCGTGGCGCTTGCCCATACCCTGCCTGAATCCACACCTGGAGGAGGTTGTCGCTGTAACTGGGGTTCAGATGCCGCCTCAGATTTCTTTCCTCGTCCAGCCCGTTCCCATTCACACCTTGGCACCAGGGACCATCCTCGGGCAGTGCTGCTCTGAGGTGGGACACTCTGTTCCCAGGGAGGGGACAGGACACAGCTGAGCCCCCATCAACCCTCCATGTAGAGCTGCTGTGGGCGGCTCCTCTGCCCCTTCCCCAGCCTTTCCCATGTCCCTAGTCCTCTCCTTGCTTTACGACGCAGAAGATCCATGTTTGGACACGTAGTCCACAGCTTTTCAGGCTGAATGTGCCACTCTTTCATTGGCTCTCCCGTGGGAAGCCAGAGCGCTCTGTGCTCTGCCAAAGTACCTGCGCCAGCAGCGTCTGCTCTCCTCTGCGGCACACGGCGAGCTTTCCTTCCCGTCTCCAAAGGCAGCCGCTGTTCTTCCTATGAGTCAGTGAATGGCCCTATTTTTCAGATCTTTTTCTCACCAATTTTCTATTTCTTGTCTTTATTTTTTTTGTCTTTTTCCTTCTGGTTGACATTTATTGGATCTTGGTTTTTGTTGCTGATGCGTTTTTTGCACCCCACCGCCCTGGGCGGGTTTCTTCACCTGTAGAGAGAGAAAGGCAAGGAAGACAAGACCCGTCCCCAGGCTGCTCGGACCCCGAGCCCAGACTCTGCTGGGCTCCAGTCCCTGGTGCTGGAGCCACCCACCCCCCCGGAGAGCCAGCTCCCAGCCTTGCACTCGGCTGGGGAGGGCACCAGTAAGTAGCAAACCCGATCCACTTCACCTCCCCTCCCTGGCCCTCGCGCTCGCTGGGAGAGAGGGGTTTGGCTCGTGGGAGCAGCGGTTTGTGCCCAGCTGGGCCGTGGGTTAAGGGGCAGCCTTAGGCACCGTATGGGGATCCCACCCCCTCCGTAAATCTCTGCCAGGGGAGTGGGAGCAGCCCGGGTTGTGCCAGCCGAGTCCGGTGCCTGGGACCTACCGCCACACCGGGCCTGGGCGCTTGGGAAGGATTTGGCATCATCCCGAGGTGCTCCAGCCCCGCCATCCCCTCTGCTTGTGCCCGTTCCCCGTGTGGGCTACTGGAAGGGACGTGCCTGAGGACTGGGAGCACTGGGGGCATCGGGCCAATGAACTGAACTTTCCCCCCACCTGCACAATGGCGGTGACCAAGTGGACAGTTGGCAGGTAAAAACGGCCTCTCCGGATGGCGTCCCGCATCCTCCCCGCTCACCGCCCTCTCCTCTCGTTGCAGATTGAGACTCACAAGCTGACTTTCCGCGAGAACGCCAAAGCTAAGACCGACCACGGCGCCGAAATCGTCTACAAGTCCCCCACCATCTCCGGAGATGCCTCCCCACGCCGCCTTAGCAACGTCTCCTCCACCGGCAGCATCAATATGGTGGACTCCCCCCAGCTCGCCACGCTAGCCGACGAAGTGTCCGCTTCGCTGGCCAAGCAGGGCTTGTGATCGGGGCACGGCGGGCGAAGATGAGAGAAGACGAGGAGGAAAAAAAAAAAAAAAGAAAAAAAAAAAAAGAAAAGAAACAAAAATAATAATCTGGCCTTCTTCCTCTGTTCCTTTTACAGCTGCTTCCCCATCCCCTAACTGGTTAATGATTTAACCTGCTTTTACTGTTCATTCAGCTCTAGCTCCAGGACTTCAAAATCAGTGACACTATGAGGTACAAAACCTCCTCTCCCCCTGCTCCTCGGAGCGCGCAGCCCGTCCCCGTCCCCCACTCCCTCCCCTCGTCCCCCCACGAGGTCCCTCACTGTCCCAGCCCCACCTGGGGCCACCCGCCCTGGTGGGGACCCTGACCGCCCCGGGGAGGGGGACAGAGGGGGCAGCCGCAGCACGATGCCGACCCCAGCACCCCACACCGCAGCGCATGGCAGCGGGAGGCCCTCACGGGGAGGGGACGTCACCTTCCCTTGCTCGTTACCCTAACGATGCCCGGGCCGGAGGTCTGGCCTGCGGGCAGCACAGGTAGTGGGTGCTGCAGCCAGGGACTGCAGGGAGGTGCCCTCCCTTTCTGCGTTAAATTTGCCTGCTGATTTGGAAGAAAACCTTTTGTTTTTTACCTCCGAAAGACGAGATGTGTATGAAGATAACTGCCAGGTATCCCCTAAACCCGCTCTCAGCTCCGGCAGCTGGAGTACCGGCGACGCCGGGGTGTCCCACGGCGGAAGGGGCCCCGGATGGCCGTTCCCCTCTCCGTGGCTGTGCTGGAACCGCTGAGTGGATGAGTAGAGGCTTTTCCCCATTCCTTTGGCAGCCCCTCGTGTCGTAGAGTAGATTTGTCTGTATATGCTTGGACCGTGCCAGGGTGATTGTTTTCATAAATGAGCATGTGTTAAAAAAAATAATAATAATGCTGTAAGTAGTTTTGAGCTGCCCCGTGCCGGCTCCCAGCGAGGAGGGTCTGAGGGGGAGCGTTGCCGAGCTCCGGGTTGTGCCCGGAGCCGGCGTTGATGGGGCAGCCCGGCACCGCATGTCTGCCGGGCGCAGGGGTGGGCGCAGAGCCACTGCCCTGCTCCCTGGGGAGGGCTGGGGGGGACACGGCGGGGGCTTCCCGGCTCTCTGCACCTCCCAGGGCCCGGGGACGCTGTGCTAGGGGCACTCGCAGCTCCAGGGCTGGGGTGGCCCCTGGATTTGGGTGCAGCTTGTAACATTTTTGGGTTGTTCTTTTTCTTTTTTTTGTTGTTGTTGTTTTTTCCCCTGCAAGGTCAGCTAAGAGATGGCGAAGCGGCAGCTCCATGGCTCTGCTGTTCTCGGGCCGTTGGCAGCGGTAGGAGACAACCGGGAGGACGCGAGGGGACGGTGCGAGGGCGGTTTTAGCTGGCGCATGGTGGCAGCTCCCCCAGGTCCCCCGGGCTGCTCCCTGGCACCGAACCCCCCCCCAGGGACCTCTCCTCGTCTGCGTTCGCAGCACGTTACCGCTCGCGGTGTCTCCTTCACACAGCACCAACACCCCCCCCAGCACCACGCAGGGGAAAAGAGATGATGGATTGATTGATTTCATTTTTATGCTGCTTTTGTTCCTGTGGCAACCTAGGAAGCATGGCGGGGGGGGGCTGGGGCTGTGCTGCACCCGTGACCGTCCCCCCACGCCCCTTCCTTCGACAACCAAAGAGGCTGAGATGCGCCCGGTGCAGCTCGGTGTGCGTCCTCCCACCCCGGCTCCCCCCGAGGCACCAGCTGAGCTGGGGGGGGGTCGAGCTGGCAGAGGGGTGCCTGGGGCCGGGGGAAGGGGCCAAAGTCGCAGTGTGTGGGGTCTCGCTGGGGTGATGGGCACCGCTTCCCCTCGAGATAGAGACGGGGACTGTTTCAGTAGCTGTTAATTCGGGAGAGCAGCGGTTCCTCCCGCTTCCCTCCGCAGCGGGAGCTGATGGACCTGCCGGGGCTGCTGCTGCTGTCGCACGCCCCGCGCGGGCTCTGAGGGGCTTTTCTGCGCCATGCTGGGACCTGAGCACCGGCCTCTGGCATCGCAGGAGGACGGTTGTGTTTGGGGGTGGCAATTTACTGGGGGGGGGGAGGGTCCAACCCTTGTCTCTGCAGCCCCGGGAGCTGCTTTACTGCTGGGGAGAGGCTGGTCCAGCACCAACAGGTCCCGCCAACGCCCACGTCCAGCTTGTTGCTCGCTGCGGTTCAGTTGACTCTATGATTGTAAGACTCTGTCCCCCAGTCTGTGACTGTCCCTGTCGCGCTGTCGGGTGTAGGAGCCGCTGCGATAATATTTTTTTTTTTTTTTGTCCTCTGTAAAAACGAGCAAGCGGGAGAACCACCCACCGCCAGTCACCCCTTTTAACCCTTTTCGGCTGCGGGATGGCGCGTAGCTGAGCGTCCTCTGCCCCCTTGCCACCCCTCCGTGCGGCTCCCGAGGGACACAGGTGCCCCTTCCCGCTGCGAGCATCCTCGGCTGCGCGCACATCCCAGCCCCATCTGCCGCCATCCTCCCCCCAGGGGGCTGCCGGGGGGGTCCCACGACAGCCCTTTCCAGCCACCGTGTCACCCGCTGTCCCCTTCCAGCAGCCCCGAGCCACGTCCCCAGCCCCGCGTTCAAACCCAGGCCTGATGGTTTCCATGAGCAGCCGGACAGCCTGACCCATGGCTTCTTTGCTCCACACACATCTTGGGCTGAAAAGGGTTAAAACCGGCACTAATTAAAAAAAAAAAAAAACAAAACCCCCCTATGTTTCTGCACTCAAAAAAAAAAAAAAAAAAATAATGAATATGCTTGTTAAGTGACGTTCCGGTGTCAGGCCGGCGGTGGTGCTGGCAGCCCCGTGCGCGCTGCGGCGGGGAGGGAAGGTTTGATCTCAGTGTATCATTCTAGCTTAGCTTCTGTCTGTGAATGTCCATAGTGTATCGTGCGTTTTAACAACTGGTTTACACTGTTGCCGTATAAAAAAAAAAAAAAAAGTGAATTTGGAAATAAAGTTCATTACTACGATAAACAGCCGCCTGTTTCGCACAGGGGGAGGGGGCCGGGACCAGGCACAGGAGGGGCTTTGGCTCAGGCTGGGTTTTGGAGTCGGGGGTCTGTCCATTCCCTGGGCAGAGGGGACGCGCTGGCATTGCCGCTGGGGCTGCAGGGCCAGCAAGGACGGGCAGGGGCTGGTTTTTTCCCTTTATTTTATTTTTCTTTTTAAGTAGCAGCCCAGGCCCCAGCGTCACCAGCAGCAAACCGGGGTGCGGGAGGGGGAGGCCCTGCCCCGTGCCGGGAGCCCACGGGTTCTTTTCAGCTCATTGCGAGACTGCCCAGAGCTCTGCCCCGGAGCTCCATCACAGCTCATTCCCCTTCCCCAGTTCCACCCCATTACAGCCACCAGCCCCCCACAGTTACCGGCACCACCCCGAGCCCTTCGCTCCGCACCCTTCCCCGGGCCCGGCCAGGAGACTCCAGCTGCAGCCGCCCCATTCACTTTTCAGCTTGGCTTTTCCTCCCGTTAATTACGTGTAACGAACCCGGTGCTGCCCAGGTTGCTGCCGCCACCATCTTTGATCATTGATCATCTGGCTAATCGTCGCCCCTCGCCTTCCTGCCTCCCGTCCACGTCCACTCGGGTAACGAGGAACAAAGCGGAATTCTCTTCTCTTGGGAATTTAAGCGCACCCACGGAAGTCGCCGCCCACCGCTCGCCTCCTGCAAACATCCGACTTCCACAGCAAACCCGGGCAGACGATTGCACGAACGGCACCCGGGCGTGAATGGGCAGCAGCTGCTCAACCCCAAAAATGTAAAATAAAAACTCCCAAAAAAAAAAAAAAAAAAAAAGTAAAATTAACCCCTCGCTCACCGTGGGGGTTTCACAAGCAGCACCCGCTTCTCTCCCAGCGCCCCTGAGCTCCTGTGCACAGCCCAAACCCGCCGTCCCCCCAACAATCCCCCCCTTTCACTGACAATAAACCCTGGGAAATAACCTTATAAAGGGGGGAGGAAAAAAAAAAAAGAGGCCACTGAAAGGCGGGGTGGGAGGGAAGCGGCCGATCCGCCCCTGCCGCGGCCCAGCCCCGCGTTTCACAAACACACGGTGCCTAGAATATTCCGTTTTAATTTTTTTTTTAATCTTTTCTTCTTTTTTTTTTTTTATAAGCACATTTGTGCTTTGCCAACAGAATCAAGACATTAACAAAGATCAGCTTCTCGGAAGAAAAGCATTTCTATATAACAAGGACATTACACAGCTCAAAGCAGGAAAAGAAAATATTTACAAAATACAAGGTGGTTTGTTTTTTTTTTTTTGTGTGTGTTTTTTTTTTTTATAATGCTAAAAGGGTTATTCAGAATTTTCAACCTTATAAATAGAAAAGCACTTATGCAGAGGGATATGGTAGCATTGGTGTTTTTTGTTTTTTTGTTTTTTTTTAAAGAAACGATGACAAATCCTTTAAACTAGAACAGAACCAAAACCACTAGATAATGTTGAAAATTGTGAAAACCCCAACCATTAAGCAGTTTAGCTACTATTTCTTTACGATTACAAAATGGAAAAAAAAAAAAAAAATGTCCTTTGTATTATTTTTTTTATCTTTTTTTTTTTTTTTTTTTTTTTTTTTTTTTTTTGGTGATGTGATTATACGTAAGACAGGCACAATGCTAGCGACAGGACAGGGACCGATAGCCACACCGTCGGGATGGGAAAGCGTTACAGGTGGGAACGGTGCGCGGGATCCGGGAGTCACTGCGGGTGCGAAGGGCCGAGGAGGAGTTGGGGGGTCAGGGAGTGGGGGGAGGGAAGGAGGAACAACAGCGAACTCGGTTTTTAAAATAAAATACCTGTCAGGAGGCGGCAGGTCGGACCAACGCCCGGGAAATGAAACAGAATCGACACCAGTTCTCGGAGCGGGTGTGGGAGTGGAGCGAAGCAGCGGTGACAGATCCCCGTCCCCCCCCAGCGCCTCCTTCCCTCTCTTATTTCCCCTTTTCTCACCCCAAACCCACCCACCAGGACCCGCCTTGGCCCTGCCACGTCCCGCTCCCGCCATGGGACGCTCCCTCTGCCCCCGGGTGCTGCGGCCCAGAGCCGCCCTCGCCCCGACGTCCCAGCCCTTTGCGGGGGGGACACAGGGGCGAGGGCAGAGCTCCAGCGGCGGTGGCGGACGCCACGTTTCCCAGCTGGAAAAGCTGCCGCTGGCCTCGGCCAACAGCCGCGTCCCCAAAGGGCGTCGTGACTTCTCCTGCTCCGCGCATCCCACCGCACGGGGCCGGGGACCGTCCCCTCCCTGCCTTCGGCCCCGCGGGAAGACGCCGGGGTGAACCCCACACCCCCCGGGCAGAGCTGTGCGTGAAGCAGCTGGAGGGGTCCTTCCTTTCCACCCCCCCTCCCCCCCCCCGGCACCGCCAACGGCTGCTCCCAAACCCGGGGAGAAGGAAGGAGGAGGCGACGGGTGGTCCCGGGGGCAGAGCGGAGATCGGGGCGGGGGGGACATGGGGGGGGGCACAGTCACCCCTCGGGATACCTGGAACTGCACACCCCAGGGGAGAAAACCGCCGGAGGGCGGAGGTGCAGGTGGGGACAGACAGACAGGTAGTGAAGGCTGCAATCCCAAGACATCACTTTTCACCACTAATTTCACTCCACTAAAACCCTTCAGGGAGGGGGGAGCAGGGGGGTGTGGGGGGAGCGGGTTAAGAGAAAAAGACACCCTTTTGCTTGAGAAAAACTATCCCCGAAGTCTGCTAGTCAGCTAAATCCTGTGCTCTAGTTTTATACACCTAAGAAGGGAGGGGAGGAAAGAGGGAGGGGGGGTCTGGTGGGCTGCTCCCCTCCCGAGGCTTCACTCCGCTGGGAGGAATCCGGGGGCTCTCATTCATGTGACAAGGAGACATGGAGAAGAAAAAAGAAAAAAAAAAAAAAAAAGAAAAAAAAAAGAAAACGAAAAAGAAAAAAAAAAGAAAAAGAAAAGAAAACAAAAAAACAGTTTCTAAACTCCTTAAATTCACTAAAAACTGTGAAAATTCCCGGCAGGATGTTTGAATATCAAACGCAGATTTTGGAAGCTTTAATGCCAAGAGTTAGTTCTGTGTGTTGGTTTTGCTCATGTCTTCCCGTATGTCTCTATCTGTGCGCTGGCCGCTGAACTGCTGCGGAGGAAGAGCAGGAGGAGGAGGAGGAGGAGGAGGAGGAAGAGGAGGAGGAGGAGGAGGAGGAGGAGGAAGAGGGTGTCACCAGGGGGGTTCGGCTCTTGAGGCTGGCCAGGTTGGGCAAAGCAGAAGTGCCATCGGTCTCCCGGGAGGATTTACTGCCCGACGTGCGCCGGGTGCAGCGCGACGACCGGTCCTGGGGGTCAGATTGGTCCTCGCACTCTGTCCTGGGATCGTACGAGAGCGGGAAGGTGCGTCGCTCCCAGGGCTGCACAGCCTAAAGGGAAGAGACACCAGGCTATGGAAAATCCTCTGGAAAGGCTATTCTGCTCCTGTTCCATGCGCGACTCTGGCCGCCCACAGCGGGAGGCAGCTCCACGGTGCTGTGACAGCCACGGACTTGGCCCAGCCCGTGACCAGGGCATGGAAAACTTCAGCACACGTGGTGAGGACGCGGCAGCCTCCAAACCAACCCAACCGCTGGAAAAGCAGCCGGCTGTCGATGCCGAACGGCACCCGCTCTACGTTCCATCCAGCCGAGCGTTTGGAGGGAATTTCCCACATGCAGGATTCCGAGCTGCCTCCCCACAGCGAGGGGGACAAACCAGCCAAGTGTGAGCATCACATTTAAAGAATCGCAGAATGGTTTGGGCTGGAAGGGACCTTAAAGCCCACTCAGTGCCACCCCCTGCCCTGGGCTGGGACACCTCCCACCAGCCCAGGTTGCTCCAAGCCCCGTCCAACCTGGCCTTGAACCCCTCCAGGGATGGGGCAGCCACAGCTTCTCTGGGCAACCTGGGCCAGGGGCTCACCACCCTCACAGCAAACAATTTCTTCCTAATCTCTGACCTGAATCTCCCCCCTTTCAGTTTAAAACCCTTCCCCCTCGTCCCATGGCTCCCCTCCCTGCTCCAGAGTCCCTCCCCAGCTTTCCTGGAGCCCCTTTAGGGACTGGAAGGGGCTCCAAGGTCTCCCCGGAGCCTTCTCTTCTCCAGGCTGAACCCCCCCAGCTCTCTCAGCCTGTCCCCACAGCAGAGGGGCTCCAGCCCTCCCAGCATCTCCGGGGCCTCCTCTGGCCCCGCTCCGACAGGGTTCCCGTTTCCCTTTACCCGCAGCAGTGACTGCAGTGACCCAGCCAGAGGCAGCGCTCGGACCCTCCCGCCAGCCGCCGGGAACAAAAGCAGAGCCAACGGCCACAACGGGAGCCAGCACCCACCTGCTCGTCAAGGCTGGCCTCGGGCGTGGAGCAACGGGTGTCCTCGCTGGACAGGAGCCGCATGGAGTCGCGGGAGAGGGGGGTGAGGGGGGCAGAGAGCAGTTCGGGGCTGATGGGGCTGCGCGGAGAGTGGGTGTGGGTCAGCTCCGAGTGGGAATGGCAGCTGCCCACGTCAGGGGATGCCGGTTGGGGAGTCGAGGGGTTCCCCAGCTGGGGGGTCGTCCGTCCGTCCGTCGATCTGTAAGACCTGAGACAGGAGCACATTTGAGAGCCCGGTTCCAGTCCCCCCCCCCCCACTGATACAGGGGCTCAGGCCGCTCGCTGCCACCTGATGCCACCCCCTGATCCCGTCCCTCCTCGGGAGCAGCCCTACGGTGGGGAACGCGGGGATTTGGGACGCACACACGCAGGGAACGCCGCAGCCCAGAGGTTAAACTCATCCAGGCTCATCTTTGCCCCATCCCCACTGTCTCGGCGCAGCTTTGCCACACCGACGCTGCTCTCCGAAGGTTCTCTCTGTCCCCCACATCTCCTGCGCCACGAGCGCTGCATAAATACCACGATGAGAAGCCACCCCATGAAATCAGACACTTCACACTCGGTTTCTCCAGGTGTTTCCACCATCCACACGCCAGGTGACACCAGGCAGTTCAAGAACCGAGTGCAGCGCATCAGTAAGGCTGAAAACGCAGCAAGTTCAAGAGCTGGGCGTAGGAGGAGCGCTGTAAAACCCCTAGACTTCAGAAGATTTAAGCCAAGAATTAAGAAAGTTTGAGCACCTACACAGGCTCCAGAGGAAAGTCCCATGGGCAGCAAACAGAGAACCTGACTGGAGTCCCCGTATCTGTGTGCGACTCTTCCAGATGAACTGCGACAGCAATCAAGGGCTCCCAAGGATCAGATTCCAAATTCTACCTTGGCCGAAGCGTCCATCAGAAGACGCAAACCCAGCCCCAATGCGGCTACTGAAGCAGCTACACCTGCAGCGAGCCACGCGCGGTCCGTGTGCCGAGTCAAGGTGCAGTTTAAAAACTGCTGCAGGAAAAAAACCAAACCCTTCTGCTACATACACGGGGCTGGACAACCACACGACACCCAGCAGATCTGCTGGAGGTTGCAAAGATGATGACATTTAAGGGAAACGAAGCGAGTTTACCCCAGCCTTTACCGGGTAGTCCGCAGGCAAGGAGCAGGGCAGTGGCTGAATCACAGCAAGAAGAAGTGACCAGGCGCTGAGGGGCTCCAGCCATTTCTAAGGAAAGACTAAACAGCCACCGAGAACAACCCCCGGCTGGGAACTGAGGGACGGACAAGGATCGCGGTGAGGAGGAGCTCGGGACGTGGCCATTGCCAGGCTGAGCTTGGCCCTAAGCCGCTCTCGGCACAACCGCAGCAAACCACCTCCTGGGTCGCACCAAGGAAGGCGTCCAGTGGAGCAGGGACACTCACATCCCCAGCTCTCCGTGCTGGGAGCTGCACTGGGATACTGGGATCCCCCAGTTCTGGGGGAACGTCCATCCTTGGAAGCATTCGCGCCATGGCCAGACAAAGCCATGGCCAAGCTGCTCTTCTGCTGGCAACAGCCCTGCAGGAGGCTGGACTGGAAATGTTTGGAAGTCTTTTCCCACCAGCATTCCCACACCTAGGAGCTGAAGTTTGAATCCACCTCAATGACCAAGCCAGGACCTCAACACAGCATCTTTCACCAGCGTCCTTACAAGAGGGTCTTTAGAGAAACGGAGTTATGGTGGGAGTGCTATCAGACGTTAGAAATTGGCTGAAGAAGTTTGCAAAAAAACCCACCAAAACCGACCCACACTCCGCCAGCACCGGGAAATGCCGCTGCAGATGACACGAGGCGGCAGCAGCACAGGGTTTGACAAATGCCACCTTTGCACTTGCAAAAGCTTTTGCGGAAATAACCTCGCACGATCGCGCACACCCGAGAGGGCTGAACTCAAACCACGACCAGAGTACGACGGCCGGGCGCACGCTGGCATGCAGCTGTCCTTCACAAGCGTTCCTGCCCAAGCGCGGAGTGGTTCAAAACCAAGCAAAGCATCGGAAATCAAATGCAGAAGAGCGAATCTCCTCTTACGCAGGTTTATGATGAGATCAACAGCTGGGAACCATGTGCGGTTTTAGACGCCCACTCACCAAGACACCACGGAAAGGGAGTTGCGTGATCAGAGGAACGTAAGGACGCGTATGCAAACGGAGCAGAGAAACGGCATTGCCGAAGCAATCGAGCGGGGATGCGACAGACAGCGTAACGCTGAGAACAACCACCCTTCCTTGTTCCTGCACGAAGGATGCCCGCCTCGGCCCTTTTGTTCTTCTCTGGGCTCGTGCTGGCGCAGCAGCCTCCGCGCTTCTAGAGCGGCGCAAGCGCTTGAGAAAGCAGAATCCGAACAGAGGGTGCAAGAGCTGGTTGTCCGCAATTTAATGGGTAACTTCACCCCACCTAAGGAAGACTACGCCCCGCTCCTGCAAGGCCTCCTCAACCTGCTCTTGTGGACGGTGATCCAACCTCCCAACACCACCACACAAGCTTTTAAGCGTTTTTATGGATCAGCCAACCTGCTGCCGAGAGCATCCCGCTCTGTTGGGAAGGACACGTTGGCCAAGAGAAACCCACCGCATCCTCTCTGTGTTCCAGCACCGTTGGTGCACCGGGACAGCCCGTGCCAGGGCCGAGGAAGGGTGCCGGCAGGACGTACCTGCTGCCCCGCCGCTGCGGGGGCACGCTCGTGCTCCAGAGCCACCGGGCTCGCTCCATCTCTTCACACTTGCCGTGGCGAGCAGTGAAGGCCGAATCAGACAAGTCCTCGATCTGGAAAGGGAAGGGTAGACGGCCCGGTCAGAGCTTTCTTCTATCACACATGCATCTACGTGAAGTTCTTCCAGCATTAGCTACAGCATGAATTTAAATAAACGTTTCTATCTGGAGGGAGGGCAGATGCTATCAGTGAGTGTGAGAGCACCTTGTTAAACTGAGTCTGCAGTGCTTCGGAAGAGATTAAGAACCGAAAACCAAAGGGAAGTACTTATGGTTGGACTCGATGATCCCAAGGGTCTTTTCCAACCTAAATGATTCTATGATCCCAGAGTGAAAGCGCTCACACAGAGGTTTAAGGAAATACCATCATTATCAGTTTTGCTAAAGTAATAACTAGAGCAGCACGACTGGTCATGCACCCTGCTATGAGGAGAGACTGAGAGGGTTGGGGTTGTTCAGTCTGGAGAAAAGAAGGCTCCGAGGAGACCTTCTAGTGGCTCTACCAGTATCTTAAGGGGGCTACAAGAAAGCTGGGGAGGGACTTTTTAGGATGTCGGGTAATGGTAGGACTAGAGGGAATGGATTAAAACTAGAGATGGGTCGATTCAGACTGGATGTTAGGAAGAAGTTCTTCAACACGAGGGTGGTGAGACACTGGCCCAGGTTGCCCAGAGAGGTGGTGGAAGCCCCATCCCTGAAGACATTCAAGGCCAGGCTGGACGGGGCTCTGAGCGACCTGATCTAGTGGGAGGTGTCCCTGCCCAGGGCCAGGGGGGTTGGAACTAGATGATCTTTAAGGTCCCTTCCAACCCTGACGATTCTGTGATTCTACGATTAGACTACTCCGTAAGAAGACTGCTGCCCAGAGAGCTCTCCTGACAGCAATGAGACCTCCGATTCAGCTGTACCCAGCCAGTTCATCCAACTCCTGCCTTACCACACCTTTCCTGAAAGAGAACCAACGCCAGGTTGGTTTCTGCAAGGCCAAGTGTGCATTTTGCTGCAAAAAAGCAAGAACCTCCACACCTCCCCGCTGAGCTCCCTGTGTCCACCCCCTTCCGGCGTCCTCCGTGGACGCTCTTCAGTCGCTACCAACCCCATCCCACATCAACTCGCAACAAAACCTCTTCTTACCTCCTCATTGTCTTCATCAGGGTTCGCTTTCAGAGCGCTGATATCCACTTCACGCCAGCTGCAACACACAACCCCAGAGGACAGTCAATCCCAGCACGGGCAGCCCCGCACGCACGGACTATGTATTTTGGGAGGGAAAAAAATCCAAGCCTGCCACAATGAGCAACATATTTAGGCTCAGTTTTAAGCCAAGCGGCCACATTTGTCTACCAAAATCCCTCCTGCGCTATCAGACAACGGTTTCTCCCCTTCCCTCTTTGATCCCGCCGAGTGCGGCGCCGGGGGACAGGCAGGGGACGTCCCTCCACGTCGGGAGGGTGAGGAATGGAGAGCGAGGATACCAGCATCCTCCTGCTGCGGACTTTCCATTCCGACTCCCAGCCCAGCACCCGGCACTGGTCTGGCAGCGCGGCCAAAGCCTGCCAAGGGCAGAGGAAGCAGAGCAGATGCTGCTGCATTTCTTCCTCTTCCTCTGGCTCAGCAACAGGCTCCCTCCCCACCCCGCTCCGGACAGGGCCCGGGAAGAGCGTGTAGGACCAGGAGAAAGAAAGAGGTAGAGTTGGGAAAGAGACCTGGAGAACTGGGAGGGAAAAGGAGGACTGGAAACCGGGCGGTTTGGAGGAAGAAGCTGCAGCGGTGCTGCAGCACGTTGGCACGCTCCCACCGAGCACTCAGGTGGGAAAACCAGCGACTG
Source organism: Rissa tridactyla (assembly GCF_028500815.1). Taxonomy (NCBI): domain Eukaryota; kingdom Metazoa; phylum Chordata; class Aves; order Charadriiformes; family Laridae; genus Rissa; species Rissa tridactyla. The sequence goes on along the minus strand of NC_071484.1, from coordinate 4,989,176 downwards.
AGCTCCTCCACGGTGTTAATCCAAGAACAGCCAACCACGGGCAAGAGCTCACCCCTTGCGCTCAGCTCGGGCAGAGAAAACTTCTGGTTCCTACCACTGCCCAGGACGGAAGAGCTTCTCCTGGCCACTGCAACGCAAGGCAACGACATTTGTCCAGCCCGGACACGTGCAGAGCTGGGAAACCACCAGCACCTTCGGCTCAACACACTCAGCAGCTTTGCAGCAGGACAGAGGACAACCAGGATGACTTTAGATTGCACGGGGGCCTGGGCAGGGCAGCTGGCTTTCATGCAGGAGGGATGCTCAGGCAACACGTTCCCTAACTCAGCAAGTCTGCATCAACGGTATGATCAGAACTTCTCCAAACTTCCTCCTACTTCCAAGGCAGAAGAATGCCCTTTTCCTCAGCAGCATTAGCAGCCACCGGGAGCAAAGCCCTAGGCCAGGCTGAACTTCTGACGAGACACTTGCACAGTAGAAGTCTAGGATGTGACAACCCCGCTGGAGCCAGGGATGAGGCACGTACCTGGGTGTGAGGATCTCTTTGTACTGCAGTTTCTCCACACGAGTCGTTGCAGCGACGGACATCGGGATGACAATGTTGTTAATATCAAATGAACTTTCGCCTCTCCTCCTCCTTGGCTGCTGGAACGTAAGACAAGAACCAAGTGAGAAAGAGTGGTAGGTTTTGTCATGTGAAGTCATTGATGGAAAAAGGACGTGGCCTCATACGAAATGGCCTCATACGACTCCAGAACCAAGAGCAATTCGCACCAGAACGGAGTTCACCTCCTCTTCCCCACCAAAAATCTTTAGTTTGGAGGGTACAAATGAGGGCAAGGGCTGCGGTGGCTCTGCAGGCACCAAAGCGAGGTGACAAGGGCTGCTGAGCTCCAGCCACCACCTCCGCACTGGCACCAGCTGCTGCACAGCCATGGAGATCAGGAGACCAATCCGGCTGATAAACTGACCCAGCAAGAAGAAAAGTCTCCCATATAATCCAGTTCCCTACTGTCAAGGTAAAGAAAGTGGTGAGACCACCAGGCAAGACGGAAGAACCATCCTGTTTGGAAACAGCTCGTGTCCCTGCAGGGGTCTGGACCCACCGCAGGTGACACTGTGACAGAGGAGGAAGGTGAAGCAGTCACAGAGGAGTTCATCTCGGGTTTTGACAGCTGTACTAAGAGCCTAACGGCTTCCATCTGTATCGTGCTTTTGACGGAAATAGATTTTCCAAGACAGAAATAAGCTCCACACTTATCTATTTAAACCTGGCTGAACGCTGGGTGCTCTCCTACCATCTGTCTATCCCCAAACCTGTGACAGCAGCACTGCCGGTACAGTGACACCCATCAGCTCAACCGGCAAACGGCCCGACTTCCTAACGGAGTCACCTGCCATTTACCATGTTCTCCGCCTCCTTTGATCCCTGTGGCTTACGGTGTAAAAAGATGTGGAAACCCAAGTGCCAGGGACCTGCCACCGGCAGAGTCCAGGACTCGCGTGATGCTGGATGAGGACAGAGTTGGGTGGACAACTATTGCCATGGCAGCAAGGAAATTCCGACATGTCACTGTCAACAGTGAGGCCCGAACCACCGGCTGGGGAGCACATGCAAACCTGTGCCAGGCCGGGATGCTTGAACCGAGGACTCGGACCCTTGAGCCCAGACCCCGGGTGCCCCCAGTGTAGGACTCGGCCACTGAAGGGAAGACTCTTCATCTTCTCTACTGCTTGTGAAAGAGCAGCAGCAAAAGCAGCAAGAGAAGACCAAGATACGTGTGTGAAGCACAAGGAAATGTCACCTTGACGTGTTAGAGCTGCTTCTCCAAAACAGCCAGCACGTTCAAGCCAAACTACCACTGCTTGTTGGGTTCTTCAGACACCCTGTGATGGCTTCGCAACATGCCACAACATGTCACAACAGCAAACTCCGCAGCGAAGGAACGCACCCGGGACCCAGCAGCCCCAGAGCTGTTGTTTGTTAGCTGAGAGAAAGGACAAGGGCACACAAGGTTGAGCTGGAAGGGGTGCCCTCAGCCCTGCCATGGACAGGTGTCTCTTAACCACCCTGGTTTCACCATCAGGGTTTGAGGAACTCTGCTCTCTGATCCCTCAGTCACATCCAGCTTCGGCTCTGGCACAAACTCCTAACTGGAGTGGTCGGACAGGGGTCAGGTCCTTCACTGGGACACTTAAGCAGAATTCAGTCCTTTAATCACGGGTTTCTGTTAAGGTGGGTCAGGAGCTGGGAGGATAGATGACGTCTGGCAGAGGAGCTGCGTCACCGATCTGTCTCAGAGCACAGCGGGAGGGAGTTACGGTCCTGCTCACTGACGGCTTTTAGACACAGCTTCACAAAGGTCCCCAGTCCTGTCATCCTTTAGCATCTGGGGAGGCTGAGTGTGTCTCAGAACAGTGTGAGTTGAGCAACTGCTGAAGCTTGTGTGTAGGTCAATGTTAAGGTCCCAACCACCACTGCCCTGCGACTCAGCCCCAACCCCATTTGCAGCCCAGTGCCACCAAGGTGCTCAGCTGCTGGTGCTCAGCTCTTCTGCTTCTTGTCCTGGCATCCCCAGACAACTTCCGAAACCAAAACCCAGACGTGAAACAACACCAGGGGACTACTGAGAGCAGGAACCAGCAGTTACTGAGCTGACACCAAATGCAGCTGGGTGGCTCTCTGCACAGCCAACGACAATCCAGGAACCCCAGCAGACACGAAGTCAGAGTAAAAAAGAGGGCCAAGCATCAGCTGAACCACGGGGTCCAGCGTGGCGGGAGGAATACTGAGCACTCTCACGCCTCAGATGCCTGAGCTGCTTGAAAGCTGAGACCCCGTGGTGGAGCTGAGCTCAGAAACCTTTCCGGAAAGGCACGAGATACTTACGGCCGTGCTGGAGGTGCCCTGTGAACTCGTGCTGGCAGGAGCGGAGCCTTCCGAGGAGGTGGACAGTTGCCGCGCAATGGGGCTGTGAGGTGTGGGGGTCGCAGCTGCTGACAAGTAGCTTGGGCCACCGACGTCCGTGTGATGCTTCAACACTACACAAGGAGGGCGGGAGAAAACGAAGAACGACATTAGCCAAAGAAACCAAGGGGGCTGGCGGCGGCGGATAGAAGAGGACCATGTGCACCAGAAACGGCCAGTGCCGAGGAGAACTTTGCATGAAAGAGAAGCACCTTCTGATGGAGAGCTGCCAGCCTGAGAGGCCCTGGGGGAAGAAGCAGTTAGAGCACACGAGGCATTGCTGCGGTGGCGACAAGGCCCAGAAGCAGTGCGTTCCCCCTGCTCCGAAGCCGGGGGAGAGAGGCTGGATGTGCAGCAAAGCCCAAGCTCCCCCCGAGAGACCTGGCCGTGGGAGCCTACCTTCACTCCTCTCAGATGAGCTGTCTCGCAATCGCTTTTTGTCATAGGCAGGAGGCTGGACAAGCGAGCGCTCTGGCGCTCTCTCGGCCTTGGACACGGCCGTAAAATCGTCTAAAGGTGGCCTGTGTGCCTTGTCTGGTTGGATTTTTTGATGTGAGCGCTCTGAGGAGGGGAACAGAGAAAGAGCTATGAAACGCCAGTTTTCACCTCTCTTTCTGTTGGCACGGGAGGCTCGGGCAGAGTTCACCGGCTCCATAAATCCAGACAGGTCGGGCTCAAGGCCATCAGGGCGCAGGAGAGAGGTGCTCGGAGCAGAACGAGCTGCAGTACTGCCCGTGCCACCTGAGCACGACCTCGGACCGTGTCAAAAGAGGTCCCTACGAACTGAGACCAGCCTGAACCACGGCCTCATCCCTGAGAGATGAATTTAAAGGGGATCCTCCTCCTCTCTCCTCCCAGATTGCACGGCTGTATACAAAACGGGGCAACGTTTCTGGCCACGGCGGAGGCAGGGAGGACACTTACTGGCTGCAGTGAAGAACGAATTGACCAGCTTGTGGCGGTCCTTGCGAGCAGGGTCAGACAGGCTGCTGGTAGGCATGGGGGCTCTGTGCTTGAGCGACAGCTTTTTGGGAGGTTTAATTTTCTCGTAGGGTTTGTTCTGCCACTGAGATTTCAACATGCTCTGGAAGTGCAGGCTCGTCGGCACATCTGCAGAGAGACGGGAAAGACGGCAGTCAAATTAACTAAATTACGCACCAGAAAGCTGCGATGCCATAATCCTCTCCCAGCCCCCCCAGTAAGAACAGCCCTGGACAAAGACACAGGCACCAACTGACTATAGAACCTGGGCTTGCCTACGCCTTCCTCGCTTTCAGGGAGGACCTGCAATGTTAGGACCCAACGTTTCTAATCTGAAGGACATTCCTACAGGATTCACAGCCCAAGTACATGCCGGCAGGAGAATGAAGCCTTTGTGAGAAAAACCACGTGCCTTTACCACTGAAGGTATCTCCTGGACTGCCACGCTCAATTCTGCTATCTCAGATCTGACTTCCAAGAACCCGAGCTATCTCAGCACATCAAATCTACAGAGGGAAGGGGCTGGAAGAGAGAAATTCAGCTTAAATCCTCAATTTCAGGTCAAGTCAAAAGCCAAGCAAGTACTGTACGACGTCGATGTGCCTGATGTGGCACCTCAATCATCTAACGAGAGCTGGGAAAGCGAGCACACCTCAGAGGCTCACAGAGCAGAACTGCCGCTCGCTCCCCAGGCAGGGGCCGGGTCACGCAGCCATCTGCCAGCCCGCAAACTCCCGGGTAATTAGCGGGGTAACTGAGGCATTTCGAGCCTGAAGTTTCAGCGGTAATCCAGAGTACCTGTCCCCATTTATTCCTGCCGTCTCACAGCGCGCACACGCGTGCTACACTGCTGCGAAAGTCGGCAGGCGCTACCTGTGCTCCCGTTCCTCAGGTTCCGTTTCTCCCCAGTCCCACACAGACGTGCACTCCTGACCTCAGCCGACAGACGGAACGCTAAGGAGATTATTCCGTGCGTTACTTGTGCAGATGGGCTAAGGTAGACTGTAAAAACCATGAAATGGAGTAGCAAACTACTCCAGCCTCAGGAATCCCACCAATAAGCCTTGTTTTCATACTCGGCTTCAGAGTTCAGATCTGATCACCAAATACTGCTGCCTAAATCTCCTCCAAGACCCAGCTCACTTTTATATGCCTGAGGGCCAAAATAAAATCCTAGTTCGGAAAAGCTTTAAAACTTTTAGGGTGAAGAGGAGAACTATTGGGATGTGAATTTATCTTCTCCGACTCCACCTGCAAGACGGTTATACACGGGCACTCGAGGGGCGACGTGCCACCCATCCGCTCTCCTCCCCCAGCACAGACCAGTAGCCCGTCGCCAGCGGGACACGCAGCCCGGTGCAAGCTCGCCCTGCCACAACGAGGAGTCAAAAGCACTAAGACGAGCATCAGTGGTACAAATGTCCCCCCTCCGCATCTCTCAAGCTCAGGCGACATTTTCACAGGGATTTCAAAGCGACCCCGAGCAGAGACGAACCTTGCCAGGCCCTGCAGGAGGAATGAAGCTCCTCGCCCTGCAGAGGGGACGCAGAGGCAATCGGGAGCTGCCGTGGGATTTAGAAATTGCGTTTAGATAATCTCAGGGGTCAAGCAGAAGAGATTCAAGATGCGTCGGTAGTCTCAGCGGCCGTAATCTGAACCCTTGCGAAATTTCCCCACCAATTCCAGGGACTGGAAAGGCCCAGCAGATCCGGGCAGGCAAATGGGATGGAGAGAGCTGGGCTGGAGGCGGCTGTTATTAACAGGGGGAACTTGACTCTCAGGAAAAAGCCAGGAAAAAAGCATTTTTGAGTGCCTTGATGGTTAAAGCTCTGGTTTAGCCCCATCCATTTGCTAAGGACAGGCTCTCACAGTGCAATGGCAGCTCCATGGCCACCGCCACCGGTTTGCTGGGACTTTTCCCAAAGAACAGAGAGGGGCCAAGCCAGTCCTTGAAGGACGTTGCCAGCGAGTCTGCAACATCGCCGTGCTTAAGTGGTCTGGCTTTGGGCAAACGGCCTCTTCTCTTTGCTAATCTTTTGCTTTCTCCTGGAAATTCATCCCATCCCAGCAGCCCACACATCTGCGGAAGGAGGAGACAGGTCAGAGGGAGGGGGAAAATGCAGGACAAAACACTGTCAGCAGAAAATGAGTTATTTGCTGGCTTGTCACTGCCCTGCTGTCAGCACCGGTTGCACCAGAGTCTGTGCAGCAAGTGACACCGTCACTCGTCCTCGGCCGAGCGCTGCAGGCCTCCCGGGGACCGGCAGATGGCAACCGCACGGAGCCCCGGCTCTCATCCTCCCCACCAAGGTTATTACATCATCTGAAATTTCCCAGCGAGAAATCAGATGAACCAGGAAAAAAAAAAAAAAAAAAAAAAGAAAAGCCCCAAAAGGAAGGGGACAAAGCGGTTACGAAGCGCAAGTGCAAGGGGTTAAAAACCGCCGTGCCCGCGCCCAGCTTGCCAAAAGGATAAATGATCTTTTTCCTCCTGCGGTGGCTGGCAATTTTGCCCTTGGCAAACTGCAGCGGAGATCCCCGGCTGCTGCTGGCACCGCGGAGCCCCGGAGAGACGGGCTCAGAGCGAAAGTCAGCACATGCTCCCAGCGCCATGGGCAGGCTCCATCTAACAACCTCCCCCAGGAAAGGCTGAACCGAGCCTCTGCCCATCGACCCAGCCCCCTCTCAAGGTGCGTCCCCAAAATAATCACGGAGGAGCCCCACCAGCAACCTGGGCAGGGAGACGCCTCCACGCAGACTAACAGCGTCAGGCAGGGCAATTTCCCTACCTGAACACGCTATCTGGCTTTCCCTTTGGATAAAGTATCCCCATCCCCAAAAATCAACCCTAGCAAAACTACGTTAAGCTTCAGTGAATAATCAAAGTTAATCCAGGGCAGGGAGGGCAGGAATGGGTATTTCTGTATAGGTGTTTTAAGCTTTACACCGTACAGTTTTAAAACCCAAGTTTTTAATCTCCCGCAGCCAGAATGCATCTTTTACCACGCGAGCTGGCTGCAGCTGACCCTCCGAGAACAGAAAAGCGAACGTGGGACGAGATCATTTGCCTGGTGGCCACGCTGCAATAGGACACAACCAGGTTTTCTCACCGCTTCCGAGGATATTAGGTTTAACACTACAGACAGAGGATTACAAGCGCTGTGAAATCAGGAAACAAAATTTCTGCTTCAGGAGTTCAGTGCATTGAGTCCCTTTAGCATTCCTTAACAGGGACGGGGGGGGTGTGGGGATTTATTTTTTAAAAATAGCACCAATTTACTATTCCAGTCTGTTTTAAATATAGTGCTAGCGAAAGATGCTGGATTAATTGTTCCCAGACACTCCGTGCATTTCCTACTGTTGCACAAAGTTGGTGCAAAGCTGGAATTTAGACACAAACACATACATTAGCCCAGTATCTTAACCCAGACCAACCACTCCGCATCCTCACGGGAAGCAGGGACAGACACCTTCCTGGGGGACATCACCAGCAGCATTTTACACCTCAAGCAGCCCGGCACTCCTACCGAGGAAAGGAACGACTACGGTCTATTTACTGCTGGTCTCTCCTGATAAAAATGCCAGTTCCTATCATTTGTGGTCCTGTATTTTGTGATCAGAGGAAGAAGATGACAGATGGACACCAGTCTCACGCAGGCCAATAGTTTTTGTTCAAAGAACAGGCTTGTGTTTAATTTGGCAGCTCATGAAGCAAAAAACTCTGGAAACTACTTCTTTTCCCTTGGGAAAAGTCCCTACACACGAAATCTGTGAATAGCCCACAGTCAGGGTTGGTTAGTTATTCCTCTTAATGATGATTAACCCTGATACCGTAACACAGGGAAACGAGTGTCTTAAAGGGAACATCCCTCCTTACTGTACCCTCTGAACCGTGGAAGATCATTTACAATTCCTTACAAGGTCAACAAAATTTCCTGTGACTTAAACCAGTCCACAAATAATTTTACACAGATGAATAAACTCTGCGGAAGCAAGTATTTCTCAAGTCGTTTACAGCAACGAAGACATCAGCCTAAGACCCAGGTCCCAGCACAGACTCCCAGGCTCTGCCTGGTCTCCCCACCCTGAGCGTGGCTCCAGCTCAGGTTCCCAGAACACAGGTTCATAGCGATGCTTTCCCAGACCCTTCTGCTCCAGTTCATGCTCTACTCCTGAAAATACCTGCAGATGAACAAGCTTGGTCGAACCCAAGCAGATCTGCACTTCCTCTGGAAGCTGAGGATGGAGGAGCAGGCTCTGGACCACCTCCAAGCGTCCCTTGGAAGCCATCTCAGGACCGACTTTGAGAATACCCCCCGGCAGCTTCGTGGGTGCTGGGCTTACCATCTGGGAATGACAGGACAGGATGAATACAGGAGTCCAGCTGGGAGAGGCGCTCCAGCAAAGGGGCATCGTACTGGATTTCCAGAGTCGTCGAGCTTCGGGTGCCACACAGAGCACATGAAGGGTTCACGTCACAGCTACATCGCGCCAGGCTATTCCGATGGACCTGGGAAGGGGAGAGAGAACTGTGTCAACACATCAGAGGTCAACGTGCCTAAGAGCTCTCTTCACACCTTCCCCTTTGACAGCTCATGAAAAACATCCCAAAGGCTGGTTTGGCTTTGGGTTTTTTTATACCTTGTATAAAACCTGTTCATTTAGTCTGGACTCATAAAAGGATGCTTTAACTTTGCATAGACACAACTGAAAACTACTACTCACCAGCACAGACAGTTTAACAGCTACTAAATTTGACTAAAAGGGTTTAATTTTATCTAGGTTGAAACCTCATTTATAAAAACCATGAGGCAGCACAATTCAGTTGTCAGAGACGGGGGAAAAAAAAGCCTTTTTGAGTTCAGATGGGTCAGAGAACCATCACTCTATGCCAAGAGCTGCCACTTAGGGGACATCTTTACAGAGTGAAAAAGGGCCCTTTTCAACCTCGTTTCCTAAACCAGGACAGACTTCCAATTCACGGATTTGTAATATACACTTCATTTATATGACCCCACTGTAGGCAGATGCAGAACTGCATGTAAATCCCATTCAGAGAAAGTAACCAATGATTCCCCGTCAAAATTCAAGGATGTATCAAACCAGATCCTGCGGAACTCTGTTCTGAGTCTAGTATCACTCAAAACATTTCCATTAATGACTTCAATGGCAGAAGGGATAATATCCTTAAGCCTTAGCAAATAACACTAGAACTGGGAAGGGCTGCAAGTACCTTGAAGGAAAAGAGCTGGAAATTATCTAAAATAAATAAAATTTAATTCACTGAGGGCAAACGCAACACGCAGATGGTTCAGCGAAGAGGAGGAAGAGGTTACTGAGCAGCAGTTCTGCCCAGAGGATCCGGTGGTTGTTACGGATCAGAAAATGAGCATGAATCAGCAGCGTCGTACCACCACGGAGAATTAACACCCCACAGGGCTTTATAAACAGGACGGCTGTGCAAGACGCATGAGGTAATCCTGCCACTCTGCTCGGCATTGCGAACATCTGAGCTGGAGGGCTGCGCCCAGCTTTGGGCGCACAGTTCAAGAAACAGAGAGGAAAACAACAGAAAAAATTACAAGATCCATAAAAATAACGTCCTATGGGCAAAACCAGAAAGACCCGTGACGCGTTTAGTGTAGAGGTGACCACATTAAGAATTACCACATCAACTTCCACGCTTCGGGGAGAGCTTCCGAAGCGCCATGGGGAGCTGACCAGTTTGCACCAGGGCTTGGATTACTGGTAATGACTTGAAACGGCAGCCGAGGCAGCTTGTATTAGAAAGTTTGGTTTGTTTGGTTTTGCTGTCTGAGAAACAAGACTAGCTAAGCACTCGAGTAGCTTGGCTAAGGAGGTTTAGACAAACCGTCTGGCAGGGTATGAGGATAAAGCAGTCTGCCCTGGGGCGTGGGGATGCTGCAGGAGATCTCTTCCCATCCCGTTTCCAACCCAATGCAGGCTACAGACCCACTCAACCTTTTAGCTGCTTTTCTCTCCTACAGGACATCTCTTAACTTAAAAATTTCAAGTGATGTTGCATTCAGATTTTGTACAAGAGGAGGCACAGTTATGGAGAACCTCTATGGACACAGTGAACTCTCCTGGTTGTAATTTCTGGTCGCAACAATCCACAACCACTTTGTGCTAGACGGGAGAGCGCGGTCAACTGGACATGGTGTTTGTGGACCATGACCCAGCCATGACTCAGCTTTCACTTGAATAACACAGAAATCCTCTGCGATCTGGCACACCTTCCATCCTTTGCAACGGCTCTTCTGAACCATCTCCGATTTTCAAATGTATTTGATGACTATAGTCAAGATCTAACACAGAATTAACAGCTACTTCTTCAAAGACTGAGTGCCCAAGTCAGCGTCACCCACGAGATAGTTCATAAACTTCCAAGTCACTGAAGACCTTGCAAGTAGTCACTGCAGAGCTCTACCACAAATACCCCAGATAAAACTGCAAACGAGTAATCAGCTAAAGCCAACTCAGCCGAGCGAGAATCTATTTTGCTCAGAAAGATGTTGCTTTTTTGAGCTTCTCTTTAAAACTCCAGCACCCACAGAGCGAAAAACCCTGAAACCCTTGTGGGAGTTTGACTTGGAAAGACTTTGACTCAAAGGTAAGTGGATTTTTGCCATCTACGGTTCTGCAATCACGAGAGCTGCATGCACAAAAAAGGCCCTTATTCCCTCAATTTCTAACTATCCTCCAACCGACAGTTTACGGCATTCCTAAGAGAAATTAAAAAGAATTAAGCACGGCCTTTCCTTATACAGGCAATAAAACTGCATTTCCACTGAACTGAATTCTGCCTAAGGGACAGGAGTATAAAATAAATTTTAAAAAAAGAAAACAAAACCAGGAAGAGTCAATGGCATTCAGTGATTTCCAAACTCGAGCAGTGGAAGCGAACACCATCACGTCCGCAGGCCTTTTGCAAGGCAGCCCACATACGCCTGCTCAGAGAACTGCAGTTTTCCTTCGAGCAAGGAGCAGCGAGTTCCTGGGGCGGTGTTAAATCCTGTGCTCAGAGTCAAGGTTTCCTGACACTTGACTTCTCAGAGCTTCTTTGGACTGCTCAGCCCGTGCCATATTGAACTGCCCAACCTGAAGTTCACCTCAGGCTGGTTGGTTTTAGAAAAGAAAACCCACATCAGACTTCAGCATCTCCCCTCCCCAGTGACAGCTAATAGAAGTCTCACAACAAATTAAAAGCTTCTCCTTCATTTCTCCTTTACTTCTCCAACAGCCTTTGAAGCCTCGCTGTCCTCATCTTCCTCTCCATTATTTTTACCCGCTTAATATCAACAAACATTCCCAAGACAGGGAGAGCTCTTCAGGCAAAGAGCAAAAGCACAATGGACCAATGCATCGCTATCTCACCCAGCTCTTTGGTGTGGAGCTTTAGAGATATAGACAGATAGATACACAGACAGACAGATAGATAGATATTACATCAAAACCCAAACAGCACGAACCTTTTTGGATAGGGGCATAATGCTGCTAGGTCGGACAAGCCGTCGCTTCTTACAGCTCAGTACTGGGCGAGTGCGAGCTGCTACACACGTTCCATCCGAAGATGAAGAAACCATGTTCAGCCGTTGCTTTTTATGCAAGAGCTCCTCAGCTTCCTGGCCATCTCCCTGAGCGTGTTCTGCCAGGCCAGGCTGAAGACTGCCCCAGAAGAGAAGAAAATAAGAAAGGTAAGTGTTATTCATTCACCCCACCCCACGTCGGCCAGCAGTACCAGCCAGGTTCATGATTCAGACCTCAGCAAACACGCTAAGCTGAGTTTAAAGCATTGCCGTTTCACAAGGCAATGGCTTTTATTAAGGCAACTCTAATTTTTTGCTTTGACTTTGGCCACTTTCCACACTCTCCCACCACTGAACCTTTGTCAAAATACCTTTGGAGGTTCTGAACAAAAACCAGCATGTAAAGCTGGACACAGAGCAAGCCCGAAAGCTGCTCTAGCCCTGAACAGCTTTAATCCTGGAACTCAGCTTCCCCCAGAATTACAGTTCAGCGTGTCTTAATACAACAATAACAAGTCTAAATGCCAGAGAGCGTATGACAGAGAACATATAAATTTGTAGAAAAAATATTTAACCTAGATGTAAAACCTGATTCTGATTAATATTTGAGAACTCTAACAACTCTCAGCAGTGACACCAGAAAGGTGCGATGTTACCATTAACCTTTCTGTTTTACGTACAAAGGAGTTCCCCGTCCGCACGCAGTAACCCTGCCCTACCACGGCACCGACACACCATGCCACCTACCAAATACCAGCGCACCTCCTTATCTACCGAACCTTTTCATGTATATTTTACAAGTGTTTCATTTCTATAAATGCAAAACATTAAAGCCCTGTGCTCTAAGGCTCTGTAGTTCAAAGGCTACAGGCGTACAAAGGGCTCCGTTACACCCTGCAGTGTTCCAGCCGCAGCGATGAGTTGGTTGATCGGTGCTTTCTACGCCTGCTCACACTGCGCCGGCGCAGCATCCCTCCCTCCTCGAGGGACTGAGCGACTGCACCGGTGCCGGCAATGCTTCTCCAGGCACTACCGCAACTTCGAAGCACCGTGCCTTCACGGGTTTTCAAGTGGTTCAATCCTAAAATCATCCTGCAGCACAGGAGAATTTCTTTCACTTGTTTCCATCCATCCACTTAAAGACTTACTCAACAAAACCTGGAGAAATGAAGAATTCAGGAAGTCTAACTCCCCAAATCAATGGGATTTGGGTGCCTCACTATCTCCAGAAAAGCCACCCAGTGGTTACAGATACTTCTGCAAAATAATTGCAGGTGGGCCACTAGTACCTTTGAACCATACAATTTGCAAGTGTATTAAAAATACCCAGAAAGAAACAGTTTTGAACACGCTCACTGCACGGCTGCCTGCGGGGCTTGTTCATGTAAACACAGCTCAGTTTAATACCATTTTCAGGAAAACAATGCAGCAGAAAACCTCAAGCAAGCAATCTCCTCCAGAATGCTTCCAAGCACGATCTACTACCAAGCTTTTTTCAAAAAGAGTCCATTTATACCGTTACCGACCCAGTTACTACCCAGCAGCATGCTATAGTCTGGTTTCCAATGGGACTTTGTTAAGATCATAAAAATCAACCTCTTCCCATAATACGCAAGCAGCTTACGTGTTAATAACTCCATTGACGGGTCTTGGTGCTCCACAGGGCTTGGCAGGATAGGATTCAGGAGTATTTGCAGGAGAAATACCCAAGTTCTCTAGTGGCTGGGATCCACAAACACTCTAAGGAAAGATGAGAAAGAGCATAAATTAATAAAAAAAAAGCTTCTTAAACAGCCACAACTTTCTTATTCCCAGTTTCTGGTTGAGGATTTTGCACCGTAGCCGTGGGTTTCCACATACAACTTCAAACCAAGGGTTCCGAAGTCACTATGAGACTGGAGACGTAAGGATTTCTTAGGGAACAGCTCTGGCAAGAGGACGGATACACGGGAGCACTTTCAATGTGAGAAACAAAGGACTTCCATTCCCCTCAGGGAACCGCTACGGAGCATGGGAGGCTGAGGTCTTTAAGGGGATTTTAGCATTTTGTCTCAATAGTGCAAACAAGTCCGTAACCACCTGTAAAAGCTGGCGGGCGCCTTCCCAAGCGTGATGCTGCGCTCCAAGGCACAGGGCTGCAAGCTCCTGCCCAGGCGCTTCGGAGGAAAAGGGGAGGAGAGGGAGAGGAGAACAGACTTGCAAAACCGAATTTGCATTTTTAACGAAATACCTGTGCAAACACGGTCCCAACAGCACTTTAAAAAGTATTTTAAAAGAGTATGCACACAAGCTGCGTGTTTTGGATACAAGCAGGCCATGCCTATAAAGCTAAAACTGCCGGATAAACACAAGGCTGAAAAAAGAACACTATTTTTTTGTCAGAGGAAAGTAAGTAAGATCTAAGCGGAAGGCAGAGAGCTCCCCAAGCCTCCTGCCTCAGGTCTGAAATACCGACCCCCTCGCCCTGCAGGAGCAGCAGTAACTGCATGGCCGCAGCACTGGAGGTGTCACTTCTCCCCCTGCCCTGCGGTGGCCCCAATGGGGGGACTGTCACCGCAGCTTCCAAGGAGACGCCGGTGGCATTCTCCCTCTCCACTCCAGCAGGTGCCAGGGTGGTCCAGCACGTTCGTACCCCAGCACTCATCACCCCAATCTCATCGTCCTCGCAGCCCCCTCTTTTTATTTTCAGACGTGCTCCTCCTCCTCCTCCCCGGGGTTAAGCTTCATTTCTCCCTTCGCGCAGCGCTTCCTACACTCCCTGCCAATGTCTCCCGAGCTGGGTTTCCCCCTCTGCGCACGCAAGGGCGGTGGTGCGTTTCAAATACTAGTGAAAAAAAGACAAAAGAAAAGCTCTGACTTATCTACATGGATGTGCAATCAGCCACCCCCCCTCCCCCCAGCTCATCACATACTCCATCTCAAAAGCATCAGTACGGCATCAATTAACATCTCCACCTGCGATCACCCCCCACCCCAACAAACAACTAAAATCAGGCTACGGCGGTGCTGGACTAACGGTTTCCAGCATAGCAGAGACCTGACTCATCAAGGGCAGAACAATTTCTAACGCAGACAACTTCTGCCTGTTGCCCGTTTGAGGAACTTTGCTGGGTTTTCTACACTTCTGCTAAAAAAAAAAAAAAAAAAAAAAAAAAAGGCGTTTCTCCTGGGGGGGAGCAGTGACAGGATCAGACCCGCAGACCCCGTCTGAGCGCCCAGATGTCGGGGCGAGATGAGACTGCGCCGGAGCGTTATCACAGCAGCGCGACGCAAGAGCCCGGCGAGGTGACACCGGAGCAGGAGCTCAACCTTCTCCCCCTGGTTTCCAGAGGCTTGGCAAGGCTGAGCCTTCACATGACACCTCCGCCAGAGGCACCCACGGTTCGGGAGGGTGGGTACGCATGACTCATAAGCTCTTTTGAAATAGGATATTTATTATCTTCTCCAGAAAGGGTCTTAAAGGAGGAACCTCTTCTCCAAGAGCTGTCTCCGGCCTCGTGGGTCATCGAGATGGGAGAGGGTGCCCTCTCTGGTTCCTGCGGGTGAGCTGGAGAGCGTCAATCCAAAGCCTGTTTATCAGAAGCTGCCCACGCTCACCTTATCACACTGAAGATGGGTGTACCCTAACAAGGCTCTGACACGAGCAGCGGAGGAATGAGCTGGACGGCATGAACTGCCGTCTCCAGCCTTCAGAGCAGAGCCCGAGCTCTTGCACCAGCTCCTCCTGGACGCACCTCCCAACGCCGGGCTTCCTCCGGGGCTGGCTGGGATCCAGAGAGTGTTCATCATACCAGGATCACATCAATGCTCCGGAGTGAGCTCTCCTCTCATTTGGGTTTGCCTGGGGTCGGGAAGTCCAGGTCTTTAGGATCCCTAAGACCCTCGGGGGGGGTCAAAGATACAGGTTTGGCCACCTGCTTGTTGCACCTGAAACCGGGAGCCTGCAGACTACCAGGGGCTCTCAGGGCAGTAAAGAAGCTGCGTGCTGGCAGGTGGGCAGTCCTGACCCAGCACCAGAAATGCCCCCCATATTCCAAAAAAAAAAAAAAAAAAAAAAAAACCAGACAAAACCCAGACAGGTTCAGACCTTCACCTACTACTAGTTACAAACCCCTACCACAGGGAAAAAGTCTTACCGAGACACTCCATCAATATCTTTTCTCATTTACTATTAAAAAACTTAAGTGCATCCCCCTCTCTAGACGAGCAATACAAGCAGCGAACCATTATCAACAGCTGAGAGATTTCTTCAGGGCTTCGTGCTATTCCCGTCTTCAGGCAAAAATATTTATTCACATACCGAGCTTCCAGTTCCCAAGAGACATTCCCAGGCCTTCTCCGCAAAGCCCTTTCCCCCACTGATGATAGGATTGGTTCCTCCTCGGGATTATCAGCCACATCCCACGTATCAAGCCGATGCCCAACGACACGTATCCCGCACTCACGCCGGCCAAGGGAGGTACCATGAGGGGATGAGATCCAAAGAGGAGCTGGGGGTGAGACGGGATGGGTTCCTCCCCTCACTCCACGTTGCAGATCTGTCTCTTACTCTGCCAGTTTGGGAAATAAATTAAAAAAAAAAAAAAAAAAAAAAAAAGGGAAAAAAAAAAAAAAAAAAGGGCGCCTAATTCTAAGCAGCCCAAAGAGTGCCAACACGATAAGCACCTCTTCAGGAGAGGCCCGAGAGATACCCTTCCAGTAAGCGTCCCACCGGAACGGGAATGGTCTCTGGGCTAATCTCTGGCTGGGAGCAGATCAAGGCTCTGACTCAACGCCCCACCCTGATGAGCCAGTCTAATTAAGCACAAGCCCTCCAGCAGCGGGGTGTAGAAGCCGGGTGCCTGGAGGCAGCGTTTTGGTGGCTGACGCCTCCGGCACCGCTGCAGAGGAGCGGGCAGCACGCAGCAATGTGCGTGTCCACCAGCAGCCACGCGCGGCAGGGGAATAAAAAGTCCTTTCCAGGAGGAGTCACCCTCCACGATGGCAAGCGCGGCTGCAGGAGTAGCCCCAAGAAGGTGCCAAGTAGGGGCCTGCAGCCTGCTTTACACCAAAAATCATGTTCTTCACTGCTCTCGGTGGCTATTATTTGTGTTACTGTTGCCTCCAAGACCTGCAAGAGAGATGGGATCTCCATCGCGCTAGTGCTGCAGTAATAAAGGTCTCCTTCTGAAGAGCTTAGACCCGAGTGAAAGGGCTGAGAAAAGGGTGGAAGCAGGAAATCAAATAAACACGGCAACGACGAGATGGTTGCGAGCGGCCACACCAGACGCCACTGGCCAAGGATTTTTTTCCCATACATCAGAAATCTACAGACATTTTCTATTCTCTACATACAGAGGCGATGTCTAAGACAACCTAAAAAAGGACAATGTGATGATTTTCTAAGTATATGAAATGTATCTTTAGTGTGCAGGGACAAAGCCAGGTGGGACACAGTCCTTCCATCTGCAGATTCCAGGCTGAAAATACACTTGTGTCAAATAAACAGCCTGATTTAAACAGATAAGGAAGAAAATATTCTTCCTATCACTGTTAAATTTGATCATTTATCTCCGCTATCAGCCTGCTATATACAGATTAGCTCCCAAATAACGGCCAATTCATCACTGCAGGAACACGCTATTTGTGACGGGAACTGGAGCACACTGTCACCGCACTTGTTTATTATTCTCTGAGCGCTTTTTGGGTTAAAGCATGGAAAGGGGAAGGGCCGGGGGGGGGGGACACGACGACACATGACAGACAGACATCACTGCTCAAAACCAGACACTGCGTAATGCTTGTGATTCAATCACGATCTGTAGCAGCCCCTGTCGTCCCGGCGCTCCAGCCTCCCCTCGCTCCCCCGGCGTGGCTCTGTTTTCATCTCAAGCACCATCTACTATTTTCCGTCGCGAGCAAAACCTGTGCGTTGGACCAAATTGCACAGCGGAGTTTTGGGCTCGGCTAATCTGCTAATTAAAGACTTAAATTCCAACCAGCCATCTGAAAGCCAGCGTCAAGCGAGGAGACGTTAAAATCCCTCGTAATAACCCCTTTGCGGTCCGGCGTTAATAAAAAATTTCACAGTATTTCAGATTATCATTCAGTATCAGGAAAACTCTGACAAAGTCTTGCCAGCGATAAGAGAAAACACTCGAAGTACAATTTTATGGTCACTTCTCGTTAAGTTTTTTATCTGTATCGATGCTGAATATTGGTCTAAGAAGCTCAAGCACTGCCATTGCAGTGACGCTCGGTTTCTCCCAAAAAGCGGGGTTAGGACAGAAAAGCAGGAGCGCCGCGGTTTGGCGGCAGGGATTTGAGCCACGCAGGGACCACCCTTCTTCCTAGTACAACACCTCCCCAACATCCTCCATTTTAATACGTGGACCTGTCCCCCAGGATCAAAAGCAATCACAGCCAGGCTGAAGAGTACGACCAAGCCTTTAGTCCGTGGCCTACATTTCTGCATTAAATAATAAATACCTGGCACTCTGCAACGTTTCCAGTGCATCTCACTGAAATCATTAGTTCCCTTTCCAAGGGGTAACGCTCAGGCAGATATTAATAGCCGCATCTTTAGAAGCCTTTGCTAATTGTGCTGCTCTCAGTTTGAGGTACTTTTTTGCTAGAGGGAAAGGATTAGTTAGGGTTTTTAAGCTTCACAAAATGCTAATGCATATTATAAAGGTACCCCGAGGAACTCTGTGCTAAAAGGTGTTTAAATCCTGTCGTTTATTAACCCCAAAATAACCTGGGAGGGGACGAGCTACGCAGACCAACAGTGAATTCCCACATGAAGTCCTTCTGCAGGAGGCCGGTCCCACGCCACACACGCGGTTCGCGCATCTTTCTCCACCGAAACTTAAAGGATGAAACTTCCCTACCCAAAAATTCATGACCGTGAAGAATCTGGACCCAGTCACTTCTGCTGCTGGCACTTACCAGCCGGTCAGCCCCAGGCTCCAGCTTAACTTCAGCACTAACGGGACGGGATGCATCATCTACAGCAGGATCAGGGGTTGATGCTTCACCAAGAACTATCAGCCCCTGGAAGAGAGGGAAGGGAAGAGGAATTAACTGCAGGTCCTTCGGTCTCAGCCGGGAAACTGCTCATCCGTCATCCCCCAGAAACTACACCCGCCGCGCAGCAAGGCTTGCATTCCCACCGCATTTTTCAGACACGATGCCAAACCAAATCCCCCGCTGCCTGGATTTTCCTGACATCCCCGCTGAACTCGGAGCGGGGAAGGACGGGGGCTGAAGCCACATCACATGCCTTCAGCCCATTGACAGCAGACGGTTAGCTCCCTCTCGGGCAAAACTGCTGAAACGCCGTCCCGTTTCCCAGCCCTTCCCCTCCTCCTGCACGCGAGGAGGCTCAGCGAGCTGCCCGCCAGCAAAACCAAAGAGAACGTTTTGCCGTAGCGCGGAGCAGGAAAACGACGGCGCTCGGAGTACAAAGTGGAACTCGCCACCGCAGCCAAGCAAAGCGTTTTGAGCGGGTGCCAAAAAACCTACCATCAAACTCGTTACTCTGAGCAGATTTTTTTCGAAGAAGTGATATTCACAAAATTCAATAAGGAAAGAAAAGCACTGATAAACAAGCCATTGCTATAAACCTAGCGGGACAAAGCACAGTGGCAGAGCACTGCTTTATCAGACTTAACATATGTTGTCCTATTTATGTTTTACTCTAAGTGAAGCTTACTCTGAAGGCAGGACTGCTTTCTCTCTAAACAACACAAAGTAAAAGAAAATCATTATCATTATGCATATCCTGAGATATTTTATAACAAAGCAGGCTAAAATGCGCAAGGGATTAGAGAGCTGGTGGAACCTACAAGCCATGAACATAGTCCAGAACGGACAAGCCAGAACAAGTTTGCATTTGGTCAAACAAGGAGCTACGGAAAGGGCTGCTCGGATTAAGAACGGTCAGACCAGTCATCTGAAAACAATTCTGGAGGTTGCACGGTGTGTCACAAGAAAGTGAGGCCGGAAAAGAACCTGGACATGTTATCTGGACAGAGGAGGGAGCTACCAGGCTTCCCTCAAAATCCACAAAGTCAAATCATACATGACCCGATGCCACGGCACGTGGCCATGGAAGTCATTTGTAAGGCTCATCTTATGCCTTGACACAATTTTCTATACAACAGATCGGTGGCTTTCCAGAAAGACTGTGGTAGCCCATAGTTCAGGGATACTTTATTTAAAAGCAGTTCATAAACTAAATACAACTATACGTGGCCTCTGACCAGCAATGAGGAAGTAGCCAGCTTCCAGAATAAACATGATGATGATTTTCTCGAGTTTTCTGACATCCCAGAAGGACGTTTAGTGGATGTCAGAGGCTGGAAGTCTAATCTCAATTAAATGCTGCTGTGCTTCTCCCTCTACTCTTGAAAGATCCCTCTCCAAAAGCAACCCATGACATTTCACCATGGCTTCTAGAAACATCCTCAGGCACGCTTCAGCAATGAGGGCGCTCATCTCCAGATGTCAGGTGTAGGAGACAGTGGACATGAAAAAGAGGGAAACTGGGACTGGTTTCCAAATCCAAAATCCTAGTTCCAATCCAAAATTGGAACCAAGGAAACTGCTTCCCTTTGACACTCCAGAAAGCACTTGGGCTTCTCATTTGCTCAGGGAGGGGAGATGGGGAGGCATGGGCGTCAGGAACAGAAACAGCCACCAAGGACTTCTGCCTTCAGTTTAAAGGAAGAGGATGGAGGGAGCTGCTCCACGCCGCAGGAAGGAGCAGGAGTTAAGCAGCCTTCCCTGTGACAGTCACAGCTTGGGTTTTCGTGCCCTCGTACACAAACCGCGCTGCCCGAACCTACCGTGCACACCAGTCCTCCTCTCCCACCTCCTGGCCCACTAGACAGCCTCTATGGACCTACAGCTTGGGCAGCATCTTCCTACTGAGGGCTCATGCTCTCCGCTTTGCTTCTAAGAGTTTTAAAACTCTGTTATTTATACGCTTCTGAATAAGAGAGAAGAATCAGAAGCGCAACATCAAATTTCCATCTCCATTTCAGGAAAGGGAAAGGAGCAGCACATCTGATCTATTCCAAGGTCACACAATACTTGCTTTTCACCAGCACTCTCCAAAACAAATGAAAAAGGAAGGCCCCCTCCAATATTTATGGGCAAGTTTGCTGGTTCTTTACTTCCATTTTTATCACTAATTATGGTATTAATGAGAAGTCAGTCGTACAGGTCTCAGACAGAGACAGATACAGAGATAGATCTCAGATGTCTCGTGGTCCTGTAATACTCAGCAGCTTCTGCCAAAGGACTAATGGGCGACGAAAAGGGCTGACACACATTAAGCCACATCAGAAAGAGATTGAATGTCCTAAACAGCCCCGCAGAGGGACAGCAGCATCTCTTATGGTGCCCTAAGCCCGACATACCACTGCAGACACGGGAAACTCATGCGAGAGCTGCAAATTCTTCCAGCAAGAGGCTCCTCCTCACTCCCATCCCACCCTTCCCATCACGGGGTTTCTCTTGACTCAGCAGCTCGAAGCAGAGCCCGGCCCCCCCCACGGGACCAGCTGCACACACACACAACAAAAGCTCAAAATGGACACAGTGAACCCATCTCGGATGGTCCGGGAACAAGTCGAACCCAGGTCTGCAGAGACGACGTGCAAAACAACCCCGTCTTCAAGGAGTTACAGTCACTGTATGTCACCCAACTCCACCACGGCACAGAATTCCTGCAGGAGCCCTTCACCCTAATTTACCTCTTAGACCATCTCAGAGTGAAACTCGTAAGAGACACAAAAAAAGATGAAAAATGCCGTTTGTTCCTTTTCAAACACGGAGCATCTGCCGCCCACGCACGCAGGGAGGTGCAAAGACTCTGCGTGGGGGGGGGACCAGCACCGCGCCTCACCCCGTCTAAAAAAGGCCCATCAAAGCACATTTGTGAAGAGAAACAAAAACCACCTTATTGCTTTTATGGACATCCAGTCCCCTTAAATTAACTGCATGCACTCTTTAAAACCAACACAAAACCCAAGGCACAACAGTCTGCTATTTTTAAGCGCCAGAAAACACAGTGCTTTACAACTAACTTTGAACGCAGGTTTATTGGTTTGTTGTTTTCTCCCGCATCTCACCAGGCTCCGACCGAGCCGCTCCAAATGTGCTGAAAACACAATTACTGCTGAGACGCCCCGGCAGCAGCGCACCTTCAAAACAGAAGGTTATTTTCGACCGCCTGACCCTTCTCTCGCTTCCATTTGGCAAAGCAATGCATCTTTCTGGAAGGGTACACTGGGATGTAAACCGTAACATATAAAGGTAAATAGCCTAAAAAAGGAATAAAATAGAATAGCAACTTTAAAACGTGGCTGCTGCAGGAATTCAATCTCCTTATGGCCAAATAAGCTGGAGTTAAGTTACGTTGATAGAAAAAATAAGGTGCCTCCAAATTCTTTAATTGTTGTCCTTGTACAATTTGAAGCCAAATCCACTCCAACCAGACTCTTGCGTTACCAAAACCCGCACTCGCTTCTCTTCTGCCAAGCTGCTCTTCTCCCAAGCTGCTTTTATGACCCTTACTCTGAGTTTTTCATTGATGAAAACAGAACACGTTTCACAAGGCATCCTTGAACACAACGACACCGAGACGACGAGAGCTGGGTGTTCAGTGATCTCTGTGAAGTCCTACCACAAAGACGGGGTGTTCGGTACCCGCTTCCTTGCTTTTGTTCTTGCGGGGGGACAGCCACTGCCAAACCCTCCACATCGGAACCCTTTCGCCACTCTAAGTGGTGTGCTGGATCTTAAATTCACGCATCGGGTTATTGCAGTGGGGGAGGTTTTGTTTGGAGAAAAAAAAAAAAAAAAAAAAAAATCAAAAAAGATGACATCCTGTTTTCCGAAACCTCAGCTGTGCTTTTCAACTTTGACACAATACTGTGACGTTCTCCTTCCAGACCTCGAGGCTGCAGCCCTAGATAAAAACACACGGGATGCTTGTAGCCGCTCTCGGGCCGTTTCCCCAGTCTGTCAAATTGTCATCATCTGGTGAAAGCACTGAAATCTTCCGCTTCGTTAGATGAGTTTTCTCATTTCTTTCATTACTTAACTTTCAGGATATAAATGTTTAGCTGTTTTGTATTTTATATTTAGACACCATCTTGCACGATCGGCTTTCTTAAGACGGAAGGAAGATGATTCTGAAACTAGTTCATTACTTTGACACCCAGACCGCTTCCCACAAACCTTTTGCTCTGATCTCGGTAACGTATTCCGTTCAGCAAGCCACGCTCTTTCGCCTCCTCATTTATAGCCCTCACTCACTCAATTAGCCTGTTTTTCTACATAGCTGCATAAAAGTCCAGTCTCCCTCCCCTGCCTGTGCTTCTACCCTCCCGGAAGCCTCTCTCCCCACCGCTCCTCTTGGGAAAAGCCTTTGGTGGACTCGGAATTCCTGAGGATCTGTAAGTTGATGCAATACCCCGAGCCTTCTTGCCACAAACTCCAGACATCCCTCCCTCCAAGGCCTGACATTTAGACCTGCATGCCCGAACAAGTCTGGCTAACAATTCCTTCCTCAGCCCTCCTCTGCTCTCCCCCATTCTCCCAAAATCTGAGAGCAAGTCTGAAAAAAATAATTCCTTCCACAGAGAAAGGTCAGCACCTAGAAACAGTCTTTTTTTTTTTTTTTTTAATGATACAGACTCAACTTTAAGCCTGCGCTATGCGATAGCATCTGAAGTTAACTTCCTCCACAGTCCCTTCCCTTCCCCAATAAACCTCTTGTTAAGTCATTCCTTATCCCCATCTTCAGCTACTCCCAAAAAGAAAGAATGGGAAGGGTTTTGTTTGTTTTGTTTTGTTTTTTTTAAATAAAAAAGAGAAAGGCTCAAACAATGGGGAACAGCAACACGCGTGCTGTTGTAACAGTAACAGTGTTGTTCAGTAGCCAAAGATGGACTTTAAAGCAAGGTATTGCTCACTTTATGCTACCATATTGAACCGGGGGAAAGAATTACACTCAGCCCATGCCAAATAGCATTACCATTAGTCACAACTGTGCAATACGCTTTTTGAGAGATGCGGGGGGCGGGGGGAAGCATCAGACTTTGCGTAGTCTCCGCTACATCAGAAAGGAGAGCCGTTAGGAGGCAGACAGCAAAACCACACGTATCCAAACGCGCTCCTGGTCCTCACCTTATTGGCTCTAATCTGCTTGTAAATGTCCGTTTGCTGCCGGATTCGGTATTCCAGGTCTGAGACGTGGGCTTGGAGCCAATTCCAGCGACTGACGATGGCTGCACGGTCTGCTGCCCATCTCCACTCTGCCCTTCGCCTCCTGGAAAAACAGAGAGGGGAAGGGGGGGGATTATTTTGAGTGTGATTTTAATTATACAGTCCACAAAAAAACCTAGCTGAACTGACAGATAGATCAAAAGCTACACACTGAATGGCATGACTGATACCATCTACCCACTGCTAATAATTACCAACCCAACTACAGACGTGCTACAAAAGCCATGCCTCCGCAGAGCAACATTAAAACAACTTTTGGTACCCAGTGATTGAAGTCCTGCCTATGCAAGCGTTAAGATTTTATTCCACGCTTCGCTGAACCAGCAGCTCCAGTCCTACCTGGCCACATCTGCCAGCCCCACTTTTCCAAGGCTTGGAGAAAACAAAACCCATCTGCCCTCCCTTCCTTGACGCAGCCTCTTAAAAAAAGAAAGAAAAAAAGACCTCTGGCGTCAGTCCCAAAATACGCCTGAACACCAGCGCGTCCCACGTGGCCACCGTTAGAACTCGGCGGCAAGTTTCACAACACACCATCATTCGGTTTTAAGAGTAACCACCGCTCGGAGAGGAGCAACGGAGCTAAGAGGGCCTTGCACAGGCTGCTGCCCTGCAAGGAGGCATTGCAAAGGAAAGCGGACAATAGAAAAGAAAACTTGATTTCTGCATCTGACGGCTTGAGCGAGCAGGAAAAAACATCACAAAGGCACCGGCTCCTCCTGATCTGCGGGGCTCGGCGGCGCGAGGCGAGAGAAGGCGAGGACGTGTGGGTGCACGGGGGGAACCCACAGCCTTTGCAACTCTTGACTGGTTTCCTACCGTCTTTATCTCTGCTGCGAACACCAGGTACGGTTCTGCAGGAGCATAAATATGCTTTTGCTGGGACAGGGACTACACCACTGCATTTTACGGTCCACTCTTACAAAAACACCCTACAAAAACTACCACACTCCAGGGCAGAAAGGAACACAAAGACCGTAAGGTACGTAGAAATCCACGGCTCCGCCCTCTCACATTAAAAGCTATAATATTATAAAAATATACCCCAAGCATTCTGATTCCAGTGGATAAATACTAAGGCTACCCAGAAAGGAAGAAAACCACAACATGGTGCAGAAAACAAAGCATCAGCAGAAAGCGCACGCGCAAACCCAGTGCCACTGCACAAAGCCTTTGCCACACCTGGATGTTTAGCAATTAAGAAATTAATCACGAAATAATTCCCCTCGCCCATCTCCCCCTCCTTCTGTCGCATTTCGGAACCCAGCGAGAGCGCACGGGGCAGGGGAGCCACAGGAACGTCCAGATTTTTCTTCCAAAATCTAACCCAGAAGTTTGCTGCTGAGATTAACCCGTTTCAAAGCTGAAACCAGCCCTTAAAGCAAAAGCAGCACGTGGAAAAATGAGATTTACCGCTGAAGCACCCCCAGCTGCAGAGAGGGTAAGCAACAGCAATAATCAAGTTCTTAGAAAAATCTACACCTCCTATGCACCCGCACTTGTTTAGGCGCCCTGCTACCAAATGTACTTGCCTAAAAAAAACCCAGAAAAGCACCAGGGTTATTACAAGTTTCAGATCTACTGATAGAAATACTCTGAAGAGGAGGAGTTGGTGCCTTCGAACAGCAAGCGAAACCCACAGATTTAGAACAAGACACGTTCTCCGTATTCTTGCTGGACCTCGCGGCTGCGTGGGCGACGCCGTTTCAGTGCCAATTTAGACGAGGCCAGATTTCCACCAAAAAGGGCAAATGTATCCACTGCCTACAGTCCTCCCAGCCCTCTCCGTCCTCCCAATCCCTCTCCAAGACCATTTTCAAAGCATTTTTAGGAGCTGAAGTCCTTCTCTCTGGAATATTTCCCTGCGTAAAGTGCCCGCTCTATTTTGATTAATGCTGACCTTAGGTTTGGTGGGCATTTTAGTATTTGTGGATGCCACAGCAAGGCCAGATCTTAATCCTCCATCGCTTACACCGAGGATACAGTCGGCAGAGCCCAAGACAAAAGGTGGCCGAGGCAGCTGAGCACCGGGGCTGGGTAAAGGTCCGCCATACCCTCCCAGCAAGGTGGAGTGACCACAGGGTTCATCTGGTTTACAATGGGCTGAGCAGCTGCCACCACCACCCCGGCATCACCCCATCACGCAGCTCTAATCCAGACCTCAGCCCCGTCACGTTTCACTCCATTCCAAGAAGGATGACGCCTCGAAAGCTTTACGGTCCCTCCTCCCTGCGAGGGATCTCCAGCCTGAGCCCGGATGGCACGGAATTCCCCCCCCCCCGCCAGAAAGGCGGCGTTTGGGGAGCGGATCTGCTGTATCTCGCAGAGACGTTTCTCCGAGCATCGTTGGAAAACGGCGCGGCTCTGACTCCATCACCTGCGGCACCGGCAGGGTTTTCACGTCGTAGTTTCCCACAAGACTTTCCAGAACACGTCACTTCTCTGCCAGCCAAGTTCCAGTGAAATTCTACCATCCTCTCCTTCCAGAGAATCATAGAACGGTTTGGGTTAGAAGGGACCTTAAGGGACCTTAAAGATCACCTTGTTCTAATCCCCCTGCCATGGTGGGGCTCTGCATTTCAGAAGCTAAGAACCATTTTTACTGGAGAAGGGTTAATTTTTTTTATAGTTTAAAACCAGGAAAGACCTCTGCAATGGCTGTGGCTGCTTTTCTGGCATCTTCAGCACGTGTGGATGTGACAGACCATCCAGACCCCTAGAAAGTTTAGGGCTCTAAGCCAGATCTCAGCAGGCTTCAGTTTGCTCTTGGGGAGGGGATCCATGTAGCGTTGGGAATTGTTTTAGGAATATCAAAAGCTGCTGAAAGCACCTCCAAACTGCCAGCCCCCTGGCTTGCTTCTGCAATGTTACAAAAGCACCTGCGCCTGCTGGAATAATTCTGGCTGGGTCCATTAAATACATCTCATTTTTTTGCTCAGATTACACAGAAATTGAGATTGCGTATAAAAACCCCTTTACGCCCATTTAGATTCCTAAGCGACAGGGCAGGGTAACCAGCAGCAGACCTGCTCTTCACCTTAAAACCAGGACACATCCTACCCCAGAAAAACCCACTGGATTTAAACCAAAAATAAACCAAGAAAGCGAAACACAGTAACATGTACTTCATCCTCCGACACCCTGCGGCATAGGTGGAGGAGGGGAAGATACATAATGATGGCTCAGCCACACTTTCCAAAACAGTATTGAGCGTAGCATGGTCCTCTATATTTAGAATTAAGCTTTTTTCGGAGCTTGTTCAATTACACCCTTTGCTGCCATGTGCTGTCAGCAACATATATGTGTTTTGCTCATGTAATCAGCTGTTGGGTAACAAGCTCTGGAGCTTCTTTAGCTTTACTCTCTATATAAATATTTTGCAGGAGCGATTCTTTTCTCGACAAGCACTAGAAAGCGGCAACCACGCACAAAACGCAGCATGTCAAGTCGCTGCAGTCAGCACCGGCAGCCGCCCGAAACCTCGGCCAGACACGGCTCTGGGGAGGCAACCCACTTCCTTTCTTTCTAAAGATTACAGACTTGAACTAATAAATGAGTTTATTGCACTTGCCCAAAACAGGGCTTGGATTAAGCCAAAGACGACGGCTGAAGAGACGGCCAGATGGCTGCAGGGAGTGGTGTCGGTGATGGCTTGTCTTGAGAGCGGTCCTGTGCTTCGAGAGGCAGAGCTGGTGTGGGCAGTAACGCCAGCAGCAGCAGCAGCGCGGTGAAATCCTGCATCCGCCAAGGAAACCGCTCACCAGGCTGCTGCACATGCGCCGGGCGACCTCCACAAAATACAGCCTATTTTGATGGCACAGGACAGCCCCTCGCACTGGGACAGGAGGGTAAGCTCATGAAACAGCACAGAAAATGAATTATTTAGGGGTCCGATGCTTAAAAAAAACCCCAACGATTTCCCAGGTTGACCTGTTCCCCTTCTGCAGGCGTCGGTGTGCACAGGAGAGCGGCCGCAGCAGCCGAGGTGATGGCAACGACAGCCGTCCCTCGCCCGCGTGCGCCCAGCCGGCGCGGTGCTCGGCTGGACCACGGGGAGAGCATCCCACCAACCGCAGCGGTGGGTGGTTATCGTAAACAGTGTGCGCACAGAATTAGCAGCCTTAGGTCCCCTCGCGTGGAGTGAACCTGCACATGCGGGTGGTGAGCCCCTGGCCCAGGCTGCCCAGAGAAGCTGTGGCTGCCCCATCCCTGGAGGGGTTCAAGGCCAGGTTGGACGGGGCTTGGAGCAACCTGGGCTGATGGGAGGTGTCCCTGCCCAGAGCAGGGCGGTTGGGACTAGGTGATCTTTGAGGTCCCTTCCAACCCGAACCATTCCATGATTCTATGTGGGGCAGACAGAGATGGCACCAAACTGAGGGAATTGGAGATCAGCAGAATTATGTTCCACCAGGACACTGCCCTACTAAAGGCCCAGCTGCAGAGCGAACAGAGCAGATGCACCAGCTGCTGCTAAACCATCCTGATAATGACACGGAGCAGCACAGAAAAATGAAGTTACAAGATTTCAGATTGGAAAGTTACAGACCGGAGGGGAACTAGGTACCAGAACCACTTCCAGGAGTCAGCGGTAATGAATGAGAAGCAGCCGCCAGGGTCTGAGTGAGATTGTTTCTGCCACCCAGAGCACTTCAGCAAACCCAAATCATCCTGATGTTCAATGAGGAGTAACAGGCTGCACTGGCAGAAAAAAGAGTCAATGCCAGGAAGAGAGAGAAACACGACACAAAAAAACTCTGAAAAACTTTTCCTGCCTCCAAGCAGCCTACGGAATGGAACAGCAATGGGAGAGAGTCACCGGGAGCCAGAAGGAGCTTTGGGCAGTGAAGCTGGACCCCACGGTGTGGTGCTGCCGACTCTCCTCACCCTCCTGCGGCCAGGCAGGAGCAGGAAAGTCCCCAGCCATGGCACCGCCAGCATCTCCCTCCCAGCGGACACAGTCCAATGCTGCAGGACGAGGTGACATGCTGCAGCTTTCCAGGCACCTTCCATATGGCTCCCCTCCTCCACTATTTATTGGCATATACCCAGGGGCTTTTCTGTCCCCTGAAATGCAGTCGCCTACCAACACAGAGGCCATTCTATATTTACTCTCCCCCTTCCCACGCAGCTTTCAATGGAAGAAACCACCAAAGATGACCAGGTACAGTTCAGAGCCCCAGATTTTGAGACCTTCTCCCAAAAGTCCTACAACCTCAGCCTCCCTCGCCTGCCAGCGGCGGGCTGGGTAGGTATTATCTGACTTCATGTGGGAGGCTCACCACGGCATTAGGACAGAACGCAACAGGTAGAGTATAGGACACTTCTTGAATAAGATAATTCATCATCTATTCACCAAATGAGGCTTCAGTACTGGCAATCGGGAGGCGATTGCCAGATGACCTACAACCAGGGCTCCAACTTTGGCAATCCTGAATGTGCCTGTGCTGTGGGGAGAAGGATTTAGTCTCTAACACCCGGTCGAGACACAGCTGGGTCAACGTTTCACTTCCTGAAGGAGAAGGAAGAGAGTGAAGACGGTAAAACAATGTCCCATGGAGCTTCTTTGGCAAGACTGCTTGCATGGAGCTCGTTCTTCATGGAGGTCTCCATCCCAATCCACTCTCATGCTATATGGCCAAATTCTCCATTTCTTGGGTCATCCGATCCCACCCCCTATATTGATTTGCTACAGTCCCACCCTGGCAAAACCCATTCTTTCCCACCAAAGGCATGGCCCACACTGAAAACCTGGGATTGCTCCAGAGCTGTTGTCCACGTTCATCCCTCATGGGTCTACCAGGCTTTGGATCTGACGGGGGGTTTGGGTGCTACTGGTTTGCCATGAACTGCTCCCAACATCCCAGCTGGTTGGCTCTGGATTGATAGCAACCTGCTTTTGGCCTCGTATGGCACCTCACACACTTGTCCTCTCCCGGAGGAACCAAGAAGAAACACACGTGCGCAATCTCCTCATCAGTCACACACATCTCTCCAACTGCACCAGCCAATCTGGAACTGCAGGAAGCCACGGTTCCATGCCAAATTTGATTCTGCTCCAAAAATCTCTGCACAACCTGCCTTCCTCTTCCCAGTTCTGTACTCGACTCCACATCCCACTGCATCACGCCACTGCCAAAATGCTCAGAGGTGCACTTCGTGCCTTCCTGAGAGCTGCCCGAGTACCAGCACTCGATGCAATCCACTCTTCGTAACTGGAAGAAGGATCTTGCTGCCAGCTACAGCGAACAAAAACGGGGCACACCAGAGCTCAGTTCCCATTTCCACCTGGGATCTTCAGCAGGGACAAAACCTGCCAACAGACCACAAAAGCGATTTCAAATATGACAGTTTATGACATTCAGCTGTCAACTCTATTAAAGGGCAAATCTTCCATATTAATTCCGCGTGCTTTCCTTGCGTTACCTACCACAGGGCAGCAGCCCCAGGGCAAAGTTTAGTAGCGCGAATGCAACGCAATGGTTCATGTCCGTACTGGTGCAATGGCAATGCACCTGAACAATAGTGAGATGCCAAGAGACATCTCGTGGTTCAATCAACTCCCGTTGATCCACCAGAAACTGAGAAACATTAGCATTAAAAACGGGTTTTAAAAAGTTCCCCATTCGCTTTCTCTGCTTATCTTTTGAGGGGCTCAAATGCCAGTACTGAAAATAAAATATCAGGACACTTGCTGTAAAAGTCCATGCTAGGGACAGCATTACCAACGCACCCTGGAAACCCAGGACGAGCCCAAGTAAAACACCATCTGCTCTGCTCGCATACACAATTCTGGCAACAAACAAAATCTAACTGTCATCCCCTCAAGCCCTACTTTTTAACTCTGCAACTTTCTCAATCGCTCTCATGATCTTCAATCGTGCCTCACTAAAGGAAGGAAGAGATTCGCGCCCAACTCAGCTGCTATTTTTCCAGTTTGCCCCTGTCCCCGTAGAGTCTCCAAATTCATTCCTCTGCCCTAACCCTCTACAACAGACCACCAAGCTTTTATACTTTTTTTTTTCTCCAGACCAGTGCAAAACCAGATCTCTGGGTGGAGCAAGAGTTAAAACTCTGCCAAATACACTTGCATGACAACTCCAAGGGAGGAAGAGAAAACCCCACCAGCGCTCAAGAACAATCTCATTAGCTGATCATAACACTTCTGCCTGCGAAGAAGCCAAAGCGAACAATTTGTTCAGCTGAACACCCGCCCCCACCCTGCGGACAGAAACATCAGCTTCTGAAGGGCTCTTCTATTCACAGCATGTGCTCGGCACTGAGCTAAATCTAGTTCAAACCTCCACTCGGTTCATTCATTCCCGTATTCAGAAAAAACGAAGACCTCCAGAGGCTGGGAGTAAAGAGTTATTTCCACTGTTCCTCACTGAAAAAAAAAAAAAAAAACAAAACAAAAAACACCCCACTGCCCGGGGGAAATTTGGGAGCACAAATCCTAAGGTATTTTGATCCTGGGTAGAGCTAAGGAAGGACGCCAGGCTTCTGCCCAAGCGAGAGGGCAGCGCTGGGTGGCCGCCAGTGACACCGGGGGGGGGGGCCACCAGCAACCCCGGGGGGGCCACGCATCGGTCGCATTCAAATAAAGCCGATCCCAACCGCCCTCCTTTTTGATGACAAGGAACCAGCCAAACCACGCCACCGGCCACAGCATGCAAGGCTTTGTCTACAGAGCAACCATCGCTCGGATCAGGATATGAAAGGTTTGTTTTGGCATCTCTAGCTCATTTCTATTAAAAAAGAAAAAAAAAAAAAAAAAGAGAAGAAAAGAAGAAAAAAAACTTGGCCCAGGCCAGCCATGAAAAGATGCCTGAACTCCTGCATAGAAATTACGGCAGGACGAGACCGCACAGCCTGTGGCAGCCGTGCACAGCAGAATCCAAACTGCTGATACTCCAGCTGCGGAATCGGCGTCCAGCCCAGGGCTCAGCACCAGTATGGACCCACAGGTCCCAGCAGGCCCTCAGCCCACGGCGATGCTCCGTACTGGAGTTCATTTCTTGCCTTCTCCCCTCTCGCTGCTGCAGCCGAAGCCTTTGCCCCAGGCTACACTCTCATGGCAGCTTCTGTCCCCAAAATATCCCCAAATCCCTTCCTAACGGAAGGTAAGTGCAGCCCAAGGATCCAAAAAAACCCTTGGAAGGCTGCAAAGCTCCATCCACAAATGGACCCACACAGATGGGGAAACAAAACAGGGAAATGAAAAATACCGAAGTGAAACAACTGCCAAGGCGGGGGGTGGCAGGGGACACCCACCCCCCAACCTGCGCATTGCACTGAAAAACCAAAGCTACCGAACCACCTCCACAGCCCCTCCTGCCTACTACGGATTTTACTGTGATTCAGGACAATTCCACCCATTTTAGAAGCTGCATTAACAAAAATATACTTGAATCCCCTCTTTGAGAAAGCAGTTTTCCCCTGAAATAAAATGGGGAAATATTTATGTTGTTGAACGCCATCATCACCGTCTACGCCACCTCAGGCTTATCTTAACGAGATTTATACTTCTGAAGTGCAAATGGTTTCAGAAAGCATCCTCAGAAAAGGAAGTAAAACACAAGCCACCCTACACAACTATCCTTCTCTCCTTAAATGTAATACTTTGAAGAAGAACACATGCCATGTAAGAGGAATCCCAGAAAATAGGCATGGAATAAGCCAGCAAATTCTATGGAGGGACACACACAGCGAACAAACTGTATTCCATTTCTCATCGGGAAGCTGAAAACCATCATTTTATTTACCTCACGTTTGGAGAGCCACCACCCGCATCACCTGCAGAAACACGCAACTTTAGTTCTCGCACACCCCTATGCCAAGCTCAGGGTCTGGCTGTGCTGCAGGAATGGAGTTAACAGCCGAAAGCAGAGCAGCTGGAGAACATCACCACCCGAGGGGGCAACGCCGCGCCGCCCCAGGCATCACACAAGGCACATGGGCTCGTGTGCTGATGATACAGCATTTCATCCCGATGTGTAACAACTTGGAGCCCACCACCTCCCGGGTTTGGAACCTGCAGTGGTGACTCACGATGTGTCGGTGATGCTGAGTCACTCGCCTTGTCTGTGCTGGCCCTTTCTCAGTCCCATCCACGATCCCAACAGAAACCCACGAACCTCAAGAGGAACACACAGCAGCTTTCAAAAAGCCTGGAAATGGGAGAATGGTCTCTCAAAAAAGGCTGAGTGCCCCTCTCCTCTGCGGAGACCCCCCTGCTGCCTGCAGCTCTGGGGCACCAACAGCAGAAGGACATGGAGCTGCTGGAGTGGGGCCAGAGGAGGCCCCGGAGATGCTGGGAGGGCTGGAGCCCCTCTGCTGTGGGGACAGGCTGAGAGAGCTGGGGGGGTTCAGCCTGGGGAAGAGAAGGCTCTGGGGAGACCTTGGAGCCCCCTCCAGTCCCTAAAGGGGCTCCAGGAAAGCTGGGGAGGGACTCTGGAGCAGGGAGGGGGGCCATGGGAGGAGGGGGAAGGGTTTTAAACTGGAAGAGGGGAGATTTGGATGAGATCTGAGGAAGAAATTGTTTGCTGTGAGGGTGGTGAGCCCCTGGCCCAGGTTGCCCAGAGAAGCTGTGGCTGCCCCATCCCTGGAGGGGTTCAAGGCCAGGTTGGACGGGGCTTGGAGCAACCTGGGCTGGTGGGAGGTGTCCCTGCCCAGGGCAGGGGGTGGCACTGGATGATCTTTAAGGTCCCTTCTAACTCCAACCATTCCATGATTCTATGAACCCATAACTAGTTTTGGTTTTAAGAACCGGAAGGACACAATAAACATCATCTGTTCTGATGGTGATCCTAAAATACTCATGAAGGCCATCAGCAGAAGGATCTGTGGGATTTCAAACACCAGCTCCCAAGCAGAGTCTGCATGGGATGTCAATATGCTTCGTCGACACACTGCTGTGCTTCCCTCTGTTGCTCCCACGTCACCTATGGCCAAGCCAACGGGAACCAAACCATGGCCCGGCTCAACTCCGTGCCAGCGGGTGTCAGAATGAGTCCCAGGGAATGAATCCCATGGGACAGAAATAAACTCCTGTCCCCCGTGCCAAGCTGACAGCGTGACTTACGTACTGACGGCACCGTGACACTAAGAGGACACCTTCCAAACAAGGACACGGGAGCCAGTCACTGGGACAACAGGCAGAGAGCTGTAAGGGGTGATGCTTTCCCGGCAGAGCTTCCCGTCTCCGCTCGGTCCTGCCCTGCAGGACAACCCTTGCACAGCAGAGCCCACAGCGGTCTGGACTGTCCCACATCTGCCTGCAACAGGCATTTAGGGACCTTACGACCCTTTTTCAGAACTTGCCTTCCTCTGCCTCAGCTGACCTGCAGCAAAAGCAACTTTTAGAAAGTTGCTCCTCATTCTTTCCAGGCAAAGAGGCCAAGGCAGAGGCCACCGATGGCCTAGTGCCGATCTTCAACAGGAGTCTCCCGTCAGCGCTGCGTAGGTGAAGAATGTGCACTCTCTACTTTGTCAGCCTCAGCTTCCTTCCATTAATGGGTGAATCCGCAGGCATATGGAAGCACGAGGGGAAAACACGTAGACTAGAAACCACCACTTCAGCGCTGGAGAGCACTCCCAGCTTTTCCTGGTTTCAAAACATCGTGCTACCGCCTTACTAGTGTTCCTCTTAACACCTCCATCTCACTTGTTCCCAAAGACTATCGCGGAGAGGATCTTCCCAAAGACTATCGCGGAGAGGATCTTCCCAAAGTGCTCGACTCCCCAGGCCAACATGCACCCCCCGATGCAGCTCCAGCCCTCTGCTCCCAACAAGCTCACTTCCCCCGGTTCCTGTGCTTAACTTCTTCAGCTATCTCAAGGTGTCACCTGCTTAAAAGAAGAAAAAAAGAAGCCCTAATATTCCAAAGCCCTAATATTCCAAAGCCCAGAACGCCCCCTGACCATAAGGGCTCTGTGACGTGGTGTACCCATTAACTGTAAAGAGATCCCAACGACATGACCATCGTACCCTTACGATTTCGCTTTCTGTTGAGTTCAATGACCAACGCACAAATCTGGCAGCACATCAACCAGGCAGACGCAAAATCGCATGGCCCAGCAGAAGGCTCTGCTCAGACTCAGAACTGGACTTCAGATGTTGGTTTTTTCTTTCTTAGTTTCCTGAATGCTTTTAAGATCTTTGCTGAAATTCTTCACGCTGGTTGCCAGGGCTAGGTTTGAACTTTTGCGATATTTCAAATCCGAGTGCCCCAGATCTTCACGCTATGACATTTATGCAATGCCCCAAGCATTTCTGCAGCTGACTGTCTGAAAAACAGCCATTCCAAACTTCAGCTGCTCTTCAGCCCTTAACAGCAACAATTGTTCTGTGACAATAGCCTAAAATTCTGATTTTTATTCTTTCAGCTACGCCAGTGCAAGTATTTTGGCCCACATCTGAATCCCGTTTCGGCACCCACGAACTAGGGAGCAAGGTGTGGGGAGAGAAGGGGAAGGTTGAGGAGCAAACTGGGGCCCGGAGGTGGGAATCAGAGGAGCGCGGACACGAAGAGCTGGCTGTCACGCCAGCAGAACCGACTCTCCGGATGCACAGCAGAGCAGCCAGCTGAAAAATACCACGTTTCCAAGAAGAATTTATTGGAGCACCTTTTCAATACCGTTCTCCACATGCTCACAAGCAACTCTGCAGGCACAGCAGCCGGCAGGACCGCGAATACTGCCGACGCGCAGAATTCGCCTGATCATCATCGTACCAGAAAACGCAAGGCAGTTTGTTACCCCCTGCAGCTAAATCCAGGAACGAGAAGGTAAGACCATACCATGCACGAAAGGCGTTTATAACTGAACAACAAAGTTTGCTCCACCTCTGCTTCCAGTTCATTGGGAATTTCCCCCTTAAAGCTCTGATTAACACACCATTGGCAACAATACGAACTAAGTACCAACATGCCCACTTTTCCCCCCAAAATGCCTACAGTAGGATTGCTCAGGCTCACACCCCATTTCTTGCAGGAGCATATCCTCCTTTTTGGCGACTAAGGCTCCCTATCAATATGATAATTTTGCTTACAACAGCTTCCTAGCAGCGCTGGGTTGCAGAGGGCAGTACAATCGTTACCTTTTCTAGACACGTATTTTTCATCAGAAGTTAGACTTCTTCCATTAGAAAGCAGAAAGTGGCAGAAGCACTAAGCCAATAGAAATTTTTCACTACTATTTTTTTTTTTTTTCCCCTCCTCTTCACATTACAGGTAGGGTTTCAAGAAGAGATTTCCCACCTTCCTTTGGCAGACTTGGGAGCTGGGGACCAGCGACTCCCGGGCAGTAAGAGGAGGATACAGTGGTAACAGAGGCCGGTTTTACCATCTGCGCTAATGCATCATGAGCACAACCAGCAACAACTACAACAAGCCATCTTCTTGAATTGCTTTAAAGTAAGAGGTCCTGAAATAACCTGACAAATTGCACAACACTGCAACTCCATCCCAAAACTCCGTCTGCTGCCAAAGCGCCAGAGAAGTGCGTGCAGGCGGACACACCAGCAAAGACCACAAGCCAAGCATCCCCCAACCCATGCCTGTAGAAAACCACCATCCTCCCTAGGAAAATGCTGTAAAATAAATAAAAGCTGCTGCGATACCCTCGGTCAAAACCCACCCCACGGGCTGGGACAGCCAGGGCTTGCAGCAGGAGTCGATGTTTTCCAAGAAGGTGTATCCTCGAACAAACAAGCCACCTCCCAGCTCCTGGTCTCCTTCAACCAGCAACAAGACACCACCTCAGACGTGGCAGCACAGGAGGATGTGACTTTTCGGATTGCTGTAAACCAAACTTCCCTGAAATTAATGCAGTTAAAACATCAAAGAAGAGAAGGAAGGGGGTGTTCGGTGTCTTAAATTCTTCAAACAGAAGTAAGCACGCAACAGAGAGGAGACAATCACAGCACAGAGTAAACCGTTTGAAAAGTTATTACACTTGTTCAACAGCAAAGCTCTTTGTATGTGTGCAAATAGAGTATTTCGGTGTCAAAGTGGGGGAGCGCTCGCTACAGACCATTAGTGGCACAATCCCTGGGGAAACAAGAATAGAGACTATGCAAATCAGGGTCTATTGTTAAAAGGGAAAATTTATTTCACATTCCTGAGCAGCAGTGTTCCTGGAGCATAACAATTGGTGAGGCCCTTCTGCTGAGTACTGCACATTTTTATGCTCCACAGTAAATCAATATTCCATAATACAGAAACTATGTTAAATTATTGCCAGGGCGAGGACGGCAGCTCAGAGCTCCGGTTGGTGAACAGCATTAATACGACACCGTGTCAGAACAGGACTTATTTGGGACATGCTTTTCATTGTTCAGAAGAGTTTACTGAAGGCTGAATTTATGGAATTATTCTCCAGGACGTTAAAACCTTCCAGCTCACACCATAAAGAGAAGAGGACCGGCAAAGGCAGGTTCCTCATCGCGCTGCGCTCAACTTGATCCAAACAAGTGCAACTACAGCCGTCTCAGCCTTGCAAAGCTTTCCACTCCGGCAGCGCCTGCAAAACAATCTCACGATGAGATACCCAAGAAAAATTATAGTTAATCCCAAAGTGGAGAACTCCTTGGATCCCCAGGCCCCAGCTCTCCTGGCAGGAGGAGGAGATGACTTCTCCTTCACTGCTGACCACGCTTCCCAGCAATGGAGCTGGTAAGGACTCGCTACAGACTAACGGGGGATGCAGGCATATGCCCAAACTGTTTTTCAACTTCTGATCCCCATCAATCCAAGCAGGATTGAAGCAATCACTGTCAACAAATCAATCACATTATTTATTCTCTTGGTTTAGCTTGCAGGAGATGAAGGGTCTTCCTCTTCTCCCCCACCGACCGCACCTGGGAAGCGGGGACAGAGAGGAGTGAGAAGCACTGGATATTCTGATCCTTCCCGGAATGAAAATGCAGCTCCAGTCTCCTCACTTCTTATTATGCAGCCGTTAAGGCCCGAGAGGTCAAAGGGTGTTTTGTCACGGATCACAGGGACCGGGGGGGGGTGTTTTTGTTGAACTCCACAGGTTTTGCGGCCCCAGATCAAAATGAAAGTTCAGGATAAGTGATTCCACTGAAGCAGGCTGCTTCTCCCCGGCCTGGGAAATGTCTGCAGAGCTGAGCTGACCTCATCCACTCTATCTGCTCTTTAACGTCCTGGGAGGAAAAGGAGAGAGCTCTGCAAATACAGGTCTCAAAATGCAGAATTCCAAAACGTGAAGTTTGTGTCATAAATACAGCTCTGAGCATCACAAAATTAAGCTCTGCTCCGTACCCAAAGCACAAAAGCCCTAAACCCTTTTCACAAAAGTCTCTATAAAGTTGTGTTTTTTTCCAGTCTTCTCACTGCTCATTAGAGCAAGTGGGTTTTTAAGCTCACGCAGAGGTAGGAATCAAGAAAAACACATTTGTTTGGAGCATGTAGTAACGTTAGGACAATACAGGCAGAAGGAATTCCAGCCAAAGCTGTCATGGATGCCAAATACGGCTGAAATGGGCTGGGGTGGGCAGGGAGTAAGGGTGAACTCATGCATTTTAGGGAATGTTGAAGCAGCAAACAGACGTGTAACGGCATCAGTGGTACGCGTTCATCCATCAGGTGCCGTCCCAGGGCTCCCGGAGCTCCCTGTTCTCCAGGGGAGAAGCAAGAAGTGATCCGCTTCCCCAGGGGGTGCGGGAGAGCTGTGCTGCCGGAGGAGAGGTGAGCAACCCCAGCGCATCCCCCTCGCCCGGGGGCTTGCCCTGACTGCCCAGCCTTCCACCCGAGCTGCTTCACAGTTGTAGAAAAAATGAAAATGCGGCATTTTTTTTTGCTTGGAGGACCAGGAGGTCATCCCTGTTCAGAGTACTAGAAGCACCAGCCTTTTCGGAAAAGAGGATACGTGAGTAAAGCTGCAGATATCCATGCCCTCTGCCGTGGCAGCGCTCGGCTCCTCGGCAGCTCACCGCGCAGAGTTCGCGCAAATACACGTCCCCACAGAGGCATGCCCTAACGCGGTCCCCCAGCAGACAAAGATCGCCTCTTTAGTCTAAAATAGAGCGAGGATAAAGCTACACATCAATATTAAATCTGAAGGTCGTTTAGTCGAGGGAAGGGGCAGACGTGCTATTTCTGGCACCGATCCAAGAGAAGTTTCCTCTCTCAACCCAAAGAGCCCTTCCAGTTAACGCAGAAATAATACGTTTCTGGCCTCCGAGCCAGAAGTGGGATAAAATAATCCTGGCTGAAGGACTACTCTACAGCACAGGTGCATGGAAAAGTCCACAGAGAAACAGAAAGGGGGGGGGGGGGGAAATGACAGGAGACTAACGTGAATCACACTACAGGCAGTTCTGCCCGGAGCCATGGAGAACCACAGCACAAAGCAGTGACGGAGCACTGGGGGGGGGCAGGGACAGGGAGAAGGGCTTCTGGCTACCGAGCTGCGGACAAGCAGCACCGGAGACAGATGATCTGAAGGCATAAATTAAGGAATTAGCAATTATGTTCCACAGCAAAGGACGCAGAAAGATTTCACGGCCCTGGATCAAATCTGAAGCCAGGATCCCAGTAAGGATGCAGGGGTAGCTGCTGGGGTTGGGGTCGATAAACTGGGGGGAGCTCTGGGCAGAGCTGTCCTGGAGGGGTGGCTGAGGATGGCCAAAACACAGCATTGTTGGAGGCTGTGAAAATCGAGTTTTATTTCCATTAGGAGAAGAAAGGCACAATCTGCATTGTTCGGCCACGTGAAACCCCTTCTATAGCAGACGCTCCGGCGTACAAAGGACTGAAGAAACACAGGATTCGAACATCAAATGGGAGACACAAAAGAGCATCTCTGCTTTCCAAGAAAGGACTGAGCTTTGACCAGGTCGAAGAACCTTCCAGAAGAGCAACTCTGGCCACTAATGAATGTCACTAATGAAGGGTTTTCAGGGAACTTCTCATCTGCATGCAGCAAACCGACGCATCATCTCACTTCCCTCCGCTCGCGCTTGCCACAGTTTTCACACCAGCGGACGTCTGCCAACACCCATGAATTTCT
The DNA here is from genome assembly GCF_028500815.1 of Rissa tridactyla. NCBI lineage: Eukaryota > Metazoa > Chordata > Aves > Charadriiformes > Laridae > Rissa > Rissa tridactyla. The sequence goes on along the minus strand of NC_071484.1, from coordinate 4,949,366 downwards.
TGGGCATTCCTGGCTCCTTTATCAAGTTTTCCATCAAAAAGCTTATTTAATGAATCTGCAAGTCCCTCTGCATGGCCCCACAGAGCACAGTTTAAGAACCACTATTGCAGCCTGTACTATCATCTTCCGAACAACGTTTGCCAGCAGCAAGTAAAAACTCCGCAATTTCTACGAGAACAAAATGCTGATTTAATCGTACGAAAGTCTGCCTTGGAGCACCTTGGAGCTGGTCTGTGCATCACAGAGCAGGGCGATGCAGTACCGTACCGTGGGAAGCAGCGTCACTGCTGAGCCGTGATCCGTCTTTTCCGTTTAAGTAACTATAAACCAGATTCATCCCCAGCTTCAGCGGGAGCTGGCGAGTTCAGGAGAGCGGGTCATACTGGCGGTGCATGCGCCTAACCAGTAACAGATGCACTCTGCGCTGGAGAAACTTTAATTTTGGCTGGCAAAGCTGTTCAGGACAGCAGGGAGAGCAGCAAGAAGGGGGGTATCTGACTGAGCACAGACCCAAGCGCAGGATCAGACCCGTCCCCGCGAGGCTGTCCCTCGGCGAGCAGCACGGCACGGCCCAGGTAAGAGGCGGCACACGCTTCTGCTGAAAAACAAAATCTGGATGATCTGCAAGGAAATGATCGAGACAAAAAGGATCGAGCACTCCACTTGGCAAGCCACCTGAGGGCTGCCGAGGGAGCCATGTCAGTCGACATCCTCTCCCCCAGCCCGGCTGCACGCACTGCCCTTTGGGGCAAGGACAAAACATGTCGGCACAAGCGATTGGGAGTGAAAAGGGGGAAAAGGCTCATTGCTGGAGCTCCACCTGTCTCCCGGACAGAGGACCTCAGTCTCAATGCTGTCAAGCCTCCATCCTTCAGCACAACTCAATGCACTGTAAAACAAGGACCTCCCCCCAAACATAGTTTTATCCACAGGAGGCCTCTGCTACTCGCTGTGGGCTGACAAAGGCCTTAATGTTTAAACTTACAGATACCCTATTTATTTTCCTGAAAAGAGTATGGGGTAATTCAAACCCTGAGAGAGCACGCACGCCTCGGAGAGGGAAGGAAGCGGGACCTGAATGAGTCTGCAGAGCTCTTCTCTGCGGGGCTCAGAGCTAGCGCTGCTGACAAACGCTGGAATTCCTACGAGAACCGTCCAAACTGAAAATCACTGTTTGCCAGAGGAGCCCCTTGAATCCCCATGAGATCCCACAGAGGAGAAACCCGCCGGCGCTCCCCGGTGCCCCATTCTAACGGCTCCTCGGTGTCACACGTCCCGGCGGTGGCAGCTCGCTGGCCAAAGGGCTACATCTGGTTCCAGCAGCGGCTATGAGCCCCGTGGCCACCCCGGTGAAAGGAGCAGTCAGGACGTGCCAAATACAGGCGGCCACGCCGGGCCAGTTTGGAAGTATGTGGTCGGGCAGATCAGCGACAAAGCGGGTTGCTCTTTCCCCAGGTTGCTATTTCGATGGCCACGGTATCAGCTTCAAGAGCAACACCCAGCTAAAAGCCGCGTGGGAATGGAGAAAGAGCAGTTAACACAGGTCTCCGTTTCGCTTGATCATCCCAGAGTTGCACCAGATTTCAGGTGTAAGTTTTCCTTTGGATAAAGGGAAAAGCACCCCCTCGCTCACATCCGCTGTGAAGGGTGACGAAGTAAGTTCTCAAAACCAGAGATGCTCACGAAAACAGTAAATTCTTAACTGCAGCTTTTCTGCAGTCATCATTTATAGCACATTTACATCTTCAACACGGAAAAAAACATTATGCAAAGGCAAGAAAAAACTGGCTATACGAGTTTCCTCACTCCAAGCGTCACCAAGGGCCGAGGTGGACATCAGAGCAGGCGTAAGCAGATGTGACACTGAAGTGCTGCCTGTTCTCTCCCCAAACCTGCCTCTCGCAACGCTCAGAAAATCCACTTAGTCTCAAGTCAAGTACCTCAGACAAAGGAATTCCACTATACGAGCTTCAGTTCAACAACTAAAATACAAATTCCCCCCGCCCTTCTGGTCAGACCACATGCAGGTTTCACAGCCAGAGCAAAACAGACCACCAGCACCTCCCAATATAATGGAAGTTCCATATGAAACGCAGTTTTTATTTCAAGTACATGCACACACATAGAAGCCTTTAACTCGCTTCCACTCCGGAGCACTCAGAAGGGCACGGAAATGAACGATGTGATTTTTGAGCACTTTCAAAAACTAGCTTAAAAGTTAACGGGCTGGAGAATCAACTCCTGGCTTTTCTCTCCAGTTCTTCTGGTAAGACAACAACATCCCAGGCTGTGCCACTAAATGCCACATTTATTGTCATTACCGCCTCCCTCACAACTCTTGCTGCGCTGGGCAAGACTCTGCCGTACCCCAGATACCCAGACCGCGCGCCAATTACTCCGTTTACAGCGCACAGCTTGAAGCACAAACCTCCTGGTGATGTGTGATTTTGATCCAAACTCCTTCAGTGTCACTCCCTCAGTTCGTGACCTGTTTACATCTCTAAAACATATTTTTTTCTCTGTTACCAAATGGTTATCAGGTCTCCGGTCGTGCTTTGGGCAGCAGAGACAAGCTTCAGATGATAAGCTCTGGATAAGGCAGAGAATCCAAATACATGAAGTCACAAGTGTGCAGCCACATTTCTTCTACAGAGCCAAAAGGTATCAGCCCACAGGATTTATAGAAGACGTGAACTATTACCGAGAGCAGAAATAGGGAATTAACCCCAGGTAGGCTCCAAGGAGGAAATCCGCATCTGACCAGGAAGAAAAGCGAACAACAGACAAAAAATAAGGACAAGAAGTTGATAGCAGTGCATATGATTGATTATATCCATGAGGATGTATCTGGGACTCTAATACTTGAACTTATTTACTATATCACGCAGGAAAGCCTTCCCTTCGGGAATAGGACACTACAGATGTACCACTACAGAACATCCGACATCCCTCTTCTGCAACATGGCAGAGCGGTGGCAGGGAAGAAGAAGGTCTTAGGGTTTAGGAAGCTCAAAGCTGGGACTCCAGTCCTGAATCTGCTAATTCTCTGCTCCACCACAGATTTGCCTTTTGATCCTGGACGCGTTGCTTGACATCTTTTTCTCATCTATAACATGGCCAGAGGAGTTCTGGCTCACCTTCAAGAGTAGCTGTTATCTCTGGTGTATTTATTGTCCCAGGCAGAAGATTGCTTTTAGACTGGAATGGATTTAGTATTACAGGAGACATTCCACTGTAACCATCAATTTACTACCTTCTTTCTTTTAATTAATTAAACACATGCCAAAAAAGGTTCCCTCTGATCAAGACAGCACACCCTCCCAAGCAGGGTGGATGGAGGTCGGCGAGAAAAAGCAGAACAAAGGGAGGTTTTTCACCTTATTTCATCGCTAATCACGCAGCCACCTTCTCCGACTGCAAGGGCTGGAGCTTGCAGGCAAGTATGCCTCTTCTGGAGCGAAATATCTCTCTTATACATATAAACGCACAAGTTTAGAAGTGATTATATGGACTTGATTTCATTTTTTGATATCAAAGAAAAAGGGAGGAGGTCAGCAGCAGGTTAACAATCCACTCCTTGTAGTAACTCGTAGGCGAGAGCTATTGTTCGGGCTTTTTATTAGTTCTGCTACACGAGGCATCTTCTATGCAAATGCGGGGAGCAGGAATGCGCAGCCGTTCGTATGTCACGACCGGTTACATGCTCCCGGCCGCTTCCTCGCTCCCTCCCTGCAGCTCAGGTTCTTCCCAGAGACGCTTCGGCTATTTCATAGAGCCGAGGAAAGGACACGCTTTGTTCGGCAACTCTTTTTGTCCCCCTTGTGCTCCATTTTCTTTCCTCAATGTCTCAAGAAGAAAAAAAAACAAAAAAAAAAAAAGAAAGCAAAAAAGCCACAGCTATTCCTCTCCTTTAGTAATCTAGAATATGTTTATTCATAGCATGCCTGATCTACAAAAGAAAACATACGATCTGATCCACAGCAGCCTACATCAAGGTTTCCCCCCCCCTCCCCTTTATTTTTTTTTTTTAAATCCACCCTTCCCCCAAAGCTCTGATTTCACAGCGACCTTGCCAGCTTGTGCATCGGAGACCGGCCAATAATTAGTTTCAAAGGAAGTGGCAAAATTTCCTAGATAAATTTGCCGAGAAAGCCCTGAGAGAGCGGGGGCACGGAAGTCCTGTAAGTTTTCAAAATCCTGCCATCCCTTCGCAGCCACCTCTACCCGGGTAACATTCAATTACGGGAAAAATAAATGAAACAACGCATTATTTGGAAGCAAATGCACACAGATGTATGAATGGAGGTGCTTAACCCGAGATCCATCAGGGGCAGGACATATCCCTTCCCCACCGCGCGGGCAGGAAATTGAAAGGGAGCCGCCTTATCAGCGCTGCTCCGTGTCCTCCTCCCTCTCCCTCTGTTTTTTCCTTTGCTATCTCGAGCAGAAAAGCCTAGACAATATAATACCCTTTCCAGAACAAATCCAACCGTACTGCATTGTTCCCTATGCGTATGGCACCATCCAATCCCGATTATGTTAAGTTTTTTTCAACTATTTATACAAGGCATGAAAAAATCCCAAACTGAAAAGCACTCCCTCCCTGCTACATGAGTTGCTAGGTAGGACACGAGGTCCTGCACCGCAGCTCGCCAAGTGCATTAAGCTACGACTTTACCATGAACACTTACTACGGAGAGATTTGGGAGGGTTGTTGGTGATTTACTGGTTTCACAGAATCACAGAATGGTTTGGGCTGGAAGCGACCTTAAAGTTCACCCAGTGCCACCCCCTGCCCTGGGCAGCGACACCTCCCACCAGCCCAGGTTGCTCCAAGCCCCGGCCAACCTGGCCTTGAACCCCTCCAGGGATGGGGCAGCCACAGCTTCTCTGGGCAACCTGGGCCAGGGGCTCACCACCCTCACAGCAAAGAATTCCTTCCTAATGTCTCATCTCAATCTCCCCTCTTTCAGTTTAAAACCCTTCCCCCTCGTCCCATGGCTCCCCTCCCTGATCCAGAGTCCCTCCCCAGCTTTCCTGGAGCCCCTTTAGGGACTGGAAGGGGCTCCAAGGTCTCCCCGGAGCCTTCTCTTCCCCAGGCTGAACCCCCCCAGCTCTCTCAGCCTGTCCCCACAGCAGAGGGGCTCCAGCCCTCCCAGCATCTCCGGGGCCTCCTCTGGCCCCGCTCCAACACCTCCGTGTCCTTCTGCTGTTGGTGCCCCAGCGCTGGAGGCAGCACTGCAAGGGGGTCTCACCGGGGTGGAGCAGAGGGGCAGAATATTCCATTTTCTCTGGAATATGCGATGAAGAGCAAGAAAGGAGGCACGTCAACACTGGTTGCTACTGCAGCAGCGCGTCTCATCATTAACGTTGTGTGCTAAAAGCAACTGTACTGCTTCCAGAGTCCGCTGTTGGGCTTCTGCAGTGTTTGAGACCAGCTGCAGCAGATCCGAGCCTTAATCCTTCGACGTGAGAAAGGCGAGAACCCCGGGCACAGGGAGCGACCGGCTGCGGCCGCCCACCGACAGGTGTGGACTCGGGGACCTGGACTCGTGACAGAGCCTCAATGCTCCCCTTCATGCCAGGCATTTCTGGGACAATGAAATCACTGTCCAAAGCTTCGTAAATAAAGTTCCTCTTTGTGAAAGTTGAACTCCGGCGAGCAAACGCTGCAACCCAAACCCATCCCACCTCCTGCCAGGGCTCGGGCAGACAAACCCCGACCTCCAAGGCTGCCCTGCTGCCGTGTCCTGCCTCGCCACAACCAAAAAGTTCTCTGCACAGGCCTGGGTTTGAAACAACACATCAACTTAAAACGAGACCAGAGATACCCCACCGAATCTGCTGGGTAGTTGTCGGAGCCGACAAATTCAACGAAGAGGAAATCAGTCTGGTCACAATTCAAACCCTCCTCTGCAACCATTGCATAAAGGGGTTGTGCAAACATATTTCATAAATAGGTCAGAGAAATGAAAAAGCAAATGACAGACAGATGGCACAGCGCAAGGAGGCGAGGACAAAGAAGGGGGCAAGAGCATCTCAGCCAAGAAAGAAGCGTCCAAGGAATTCTTCAATGAAACCCCAGTTTGGTTTCACCGCCCCGTGCTCCGAAGTTGAGGAGTAGTAAATGTGAAGTGCAAAGTCCGTTTTACTTTGGGTGGGGGGCCCCCCTGTACGCGGAAATCACATCTCGGAGCACAAGACGTCGTTCACCTCCCAGCAACTCCAATTCAGAGGTGTCAACGTCTTCCTGGGAACGGAGCCAAAGTGCACTTATAATTACGGTCTAAAGGACAGCGCGAATTTAGGGCACACTACCTTCAGTCTCCAGCAAAACTCCCGCTGGCGTCAATATAACCTTTGTGCAAACTTTACAAGACAACTATCACCTGTGCGCATTAAAGGGAATTATTACGCCGGCACATTTAGCTATCGGTCAGAAAAAGGGTGCTTAATCTCATCGTCTGACACGATCCCGACACATCCCTCCCATCGCAGAACCAGGCGCATCAGAACTGCAGCCCCATTTCAGTATCTTCTGTAAACGTTTGGTTTTTTTCAAATCTAAAGCTCCATATATTTTAAAAAAAAAAAAAAAACAACTTTTTCTTTTTAGTGTTTAATTGTTTCAAGGTAACTCTTTTTGAAAAAAAAAATCTTTGGTACTCCACAGCTTCTCGACCAAGGCATCAGCCACACACAGAGCAGACAAACCACGTCCCAGGTGATGAGCAACCCAAAGGCAAGACCAGGAACAGGAGGCATTTTGAGTAGTTTGTGGAGAAACAAAGCTCTAAATAAATCTTAATTAAAGGAACAAAAAGTAGTAAGAGGCATCACTGACAGCAAGACGGCTTACTTGTACTGACAGCACATGAAAGCAGGAAAACACACTTAACACTTCTGACCATATTTAGCAGACAAAAGAATATAGGCCAGAATTACAGTATTGGGATTTTTTTTAAATCCCAATAAAGACGGGAAAAGATGTTTTAAAGGGTTTTCTGGTCATTCAGGAAAGACATTGCTGGCATTTGACCACCACTATGAAGCCTTGTTAAAAAAAAAAAACAACAAAAAAAGACAGAGAAATGATTCATCCACCAGCAAGAAAATTCCAAGTAAAGTCACAATGACACCAGACTTTAAAAGCCATCACATCTCGTATTCATATCTGAGCACTCTTCAGACGGCAAGAGGCAATGAGATCGCGTCCACATGCACTTATATTTGCTACATGGTTTCCCAACCCAACGGCAAGGGAGGAAACAAGAACTGATGGCTACGGGATCAAACCAAACACATTCAAGCCAGACGTAAAAAGTGGTTTTGAAAATCCACACTAGCTCAAGCAAACAGGAATTTACTCAGCGAAATCACACAGCCTCTACGATGATCTCATCTGGCCTTATGATCTAAGGCTACAGGAAAAAAAAATAAAAAATGGTTCTTGACACCATTTCTTTAAGCTTTTTTTCCTTCTCTTCCTGCCAGTTCTCTCAGGATCATTTTGGCTCCTTCCAGTGGCTTTTCTGTCCCATTGCCCAATGCATCGCGCCGCCCTATCCATCTCAGCCTTGTCCTGCTCCAAAGGCCGGCGGCTGGAAGATGAAGACAGGCTCTCCACACTCAACTGTGCGCTCATCCGGGGAGCACTCCGGCAGAAAATGTTTTCCGTCCTAGCCACGTGTCCCAACCATCGGTACCCAGCAAGCACCAAAAGTATTCAAACGTTCAGCCGTGCTAACTTTGTCGCGGTATTTCTGAGAGACAGAGCCAAGTGTTTGGATCACTTCATGGAATCAGCTCCACCGGGGAGGCTTTAATCCAAGGATTCCATTCTAGCTTCCATTAAATTCTCCCCGAAAAGGTGCAGAGAGTGTTGAGACGGCCCTCAACTCACTGTCGCGCACATCAATGAAATGAGAATTTGAAAGATGGCTGGATGAGGATCAAGAACAGCAAGTTTTGTTTACCACAGGCTGCCTGAAGGCACATATAGAAAATAAAAGGTACCCAGACGGCAAGGATCCAGCAGAAAGCACCGACATCAGATCCGACGCCTTCAAGAAAAGCCTGAAATGAAGGTGACTGGCAGGCAAGATGCCATTCCTTACGTAGATTTACTACTTGCCTCAGTTTCTCTCTCAGTGGCTACTGGAGGGCAGAAGTGGGCACCTTAGTCTGGGAAACCAGCCTGTAAGAGAGCACAGCTCAGCTCAGCTCTGCGTCCGTCGCCATCCTCGCACCCGGCAGCGAGGAACGTTTGGTACCCAAATATCCACCCTTTAAGCAAGGGATGCTCAGGCACGGGCAGAAGATGCGCTTGCCTCCCTCAGCTGGAAGGGGATGTGACCTGGGAGGAGCTTACACCCACTTCACACATTATTAAGAGGACAATAAAGAAACTAATTATGTTTGGGAAGTCACTAGTTATTTATAGCCGGCGAGCGCATTACCTGGACAGCTTCAAGCAGGTCTCCGAGCTGCGTGTCGGGGTTACAGCCCTACAGCCACGTGTGAAGCATCCCAAAATGTCTGGGCTGGGTCAAAATTGAAATACAGCTGACAACTCAAGTGTAGGTAGGTCCTGAAAAGCAACCCTCCAGCAGCTGACTGCTAAAAATCTGACTGGAAACATCATTTAAAGACCTTTACCAGTCTCCTCACAGTGAGAAGAGAGAGAGACCGGGGTCACGTAACCGGTGGGTGTCTGATTTCTTACAGGTGATCTGAGCAGGGAGAAATTCAAATACGTCATCAGGAAACAGGGAGGTGGAACAGACTTGGAACAAGCACCTCTTCTTGCAGCTACTCCTAATAAGCAGTGCCGGTGCTTCACCACAGCTACAGTCATCCGCCCAAAGTCCCCGTCTAAACTAAATGAATCACATACCAAGAAAAGAGCCCGCAACCGAAAGTGTCCCAGCTCCAATTCACCGGAGAATCCGATTACTCAGATTGTCCTGCAGTTAATGGAAACAGAGACATGGTGTGACAGAGGTGACACAGCCGGACTCTGCCGGACTCTTCCTACAATATCAGGGTGCAGTTTTCCCTCAAGCACACACGGAAGGTCCTGTCACGAGCACCTGCCTCCCTTTCTGCTGCTCCGACTGTTGACAAAACCTATAGCCTTTTGAAATGTATTTAGTAATAACAGAAGTTTTTATTTTTTTTTTAAAAAAAAAAAAAAGAAAAATTAAGCCTCTCTATTGATTTCCCATCGCAGGAAAAGAACAGGCTGCACCCATTTTCAACTGTTATTACAGAAAACATATGTAAAACCAGAAAAAGCATTATCTAATTGGAGCAGCAGAGCATCCCCACATCTGCTCCCCAGACACTTTGGGTCAGGCTCTACTCAAAGGTACAGAAAGTGGGACAAAAGTGGGAGGGAGGAGGGAGTTAATAAACGTCAAAATTCATTATGCAGCAATTCTGTTCAGCCACCTACTATTCAAAGACGAAGAGTGCTGACCATGTTTATTTTCGTCTTTCCAAGCCTTCACAAGCTCCTGCAAGCCCTGCGCGTGTCTTGAGACAAAGTGGATAAATCCTGGGGCAGAGAATAAAACCTGTGATCCTGCTTTCCACGTTTCAATGCTTCTCCTGGCTATATTCTTCTTTTAGAGGACAACGTCCCCCCCTACTTCAAGACGAGAATCCGTAATCGCTTCCAAAGAGCAAAGAATCCTGGAGTAACTATTCTGGACTTCACAACGCTGGTGGGAATACAGCCCTTGGTGAATACAGCTTCAAAAAGCACCCCATGCCCTCTTCCTCTTTCAACTCTCTAAAATAAGGCTTAAGAGGAAATCTGCCAAGACACCGAAGAATAAGGCCACCTGTTCCACTAAGCGAACTAAAGGAAGCAACAATAACCCACCAGCAAAAGCACAAAGATAAAGGTTTTTAAAGCTTCGCCGCAATGCCGAGGGAGCCAGGAACGGTTCTCAAGGACTGAACGCCCTGTAACGTGTCCTCTCCTCCCTGGAAACCAAAGCGTCCCCGAACTGCCCAATTCCCCCACGCATGGATCACCATGTGGCTCCAGAGGTCCTGACAGAAGGACGTGCAGAGTAAGGTGGACATGGACCTGCTGGAACGGGTTCAGAGGAGGCCACAAGGATGCTCTGAGGGCTGGAGCCCCTCTCCTATGAGGACAGGCTGAGAAAGTTGGGGGGGTTCAGCCTGCAGAAAAGAAGGCTCCTGGGGAGATCTTAGAGCCCCTTCCAGTCCCTAAAGGGGGCGGAAGGGTGGGGAGAGACTCTGGATCAGGGAGTGTAATGGTAGGACACGGGGTAACGGTTTCAAACTGAAAGAGGGTAGATTTAGATTGGATATCAGGAAGAAATTCTTTACTGTGAGGGTGGTGAGGCTGGAACACGTTGCCCAGGGAAGTTGCGGCTGCCCCATCCCTGGAGGTGTCCAAGGCCAGGCTGGATGAGGCCTGGAGCAGCCTGGGCTCATGGGAGGTGTCCCTGGCGTTCCAGGAGTCCCCTGGAACTAGATGATCTTTAAGGTCCTTTCCAACCCAAACCATTCTATGATTCTATAATTGTGTTTATTTCAACTATTTCGCTTACCAAATTCATTCCTTTGGTATTGGAATGATCTCCGATGGAGATTAATTCATCACCAGTGGTACGGCAACCGAGGCAGGAGAGCTTTGTGGTTTCTGGAACACGCGATGATGCCAGGAAAGTAGTCGGATCTGGCCCCCGAGCAGAGCGAGTGGAAGCAAGAACTCATTGCTGCCTCGTCATTTCACTCGAAATGCCACCACTTACATGGGCCCCTCCATGAAAATTTAAAGACTCTGGCCAGGAGAATCAATTCAGGGCTCCGCTCGGAGCGGTAGCTGCGATGCTGTCGCTGGGTTTCTGGTCAGAGCAGTAAAGCAATTCACGTTCCAAAGCGACTTGAGGTTTTTTTTCCTCCACTGCCCAGAGGAACCATCAGCAAGTATTTTTAGCCCCCTGCGCCAGCCCATCCTGCGACGCGCTCCCAGTCAACGTATATAACGCTGCAGAGCCTGCACGGAGCAGGGCAGACAGCAGCCCGCTTTCAAACCTAAGTAAATGTTCGCTAAAAGAAAGTTTAAACCTTAACTGCTAGGTTAGTTAATGTTTGTGTGGCGCTTTCGAGATGAAAACACTACATGTGCTAAGCATTATCATCAAGTCTAAGGAGAGCAGACTTGGCTCCAGCAGAGATACTAGAATTACATACACACAAATTAAAACGTTTGGATCCTTTCCAAGAGCAGATCATTCCGAATTTGTCTTTCTGCTTGTCAGTACACAGCTACACAAATGTCGGCTTTTTTGTAGACACAGTAGAGAAATCCACGCAGCCAAGTTCCAACCCTAAACCTAAATGAAATAATATCAAACCCCGTTCCTGCCTGGCAGAAGATTATCCTTAAAACCAAAAAAAGCAGCTTAACTTTCGTCAGAGGATACCTGCAGAGCTTGAAAAGTCCCAACTTTATGGGCCATAAAGTTTTTCTGACCTCCACAGCGAGACAGCAAGCCCCTTCCATGAGAAGCTTCAGTGAAAGAAAAGCTCCAAAAGGTTTAACCAAAACATTACACATAAATATTAAATATTTATATAAATATTTACGTATAGTAAGTTCCAAAATGAGGTTCAGACAAGGAGCACTCAAAGAAGCTTACAAGCTTAGACAGAAAGCATGGCAGCTTGATGGAAAGCCACAGCAAGGCGGCTTTCTTCAAGAGAATGAATATCCAAGCCTAGGTCTTGCTCCTTGTACCTGAAAAAGCCTCCAAGTATTGTGCAGGGAGTTTCTGGAACGGAGTTTATTCTTTAATCAAAGGTTTATTTTCCTCCAGATCTTGTAGTACATCACTGAGTACTCACATATCAAAAGACTTCACAAAATTCCTAGGAATTCACATTTTTCTTACCCTTAATGAAAACCAGCCTGGCTGGAGTTGTGAATGTTGTCCTTGTTACGGTGATTTGTAAGTCTCAAGACCCTGGACCGATTTGTAAGTCTCGAGACCCTGGACCGCTGCTCCGAGAGCATCCCGCGGGCGAGACGCCGGGCTGAGCCCGCTCCTGCCATAACGCTGCGCCACTCCTGTTTTCCTGCGCATTTCAGGGAGGGGAACAAACAAATGCTATTATCCCGGAGTACCGACAGAGAATGCAGAAAATATCAGGAGGGATGCATTCATCAGCTGGAACGAAAAGGCTGGTTCTGACATGAAGGCAAGAAGTAGGAGGGGACTGCAAGTTTCAGGGGAAAAAAGAAGAATCAGTAGTTTTGCTGCTATGTAGGAGGGGAATTCTGACACACGCACCCCTTTTTCTTTTAAAATAAAGTAGGAAAGGAATTTGTTTAACAAAAGGTGCAGTATGACAATCGCTCTGGCCCACCGCAGACGGCCCCTCTCTGTTTGCTCCCTCCTTATCGGAGGCAGCAGGGCAGAGCCGAGCCTTAACTGCAGCCACAGCCTTGCTGGGAAAATTCCCCCCGCCAGCAGCAGAGCCCAGACCAGCTCGCTGCAGAGAAGGGAGCAAGGGAAAAAAACCCGCGTTTGCTGACTAATGATGACCAGCTGGAGAAGCCAGGCAGCAGTCTGGGATGAGCCGGATTCCAAATTTCAGCGGGACGGGCGGTCTGTGAGCAGGCACGCCGGGGCCGGAGCACCGGAATCCTCCGCAGAACAAATTAAACACACCCGGCACCTCCAGCTCGCCAAATAACACACGGCGCCATCAAATCCAGGGCTAACCTTGGGCTAAGAGTACAACGGTCAGAGAGCGAACGCAGGGAGTGGACGGGCTGAACGAAGACAAGGAAATCCCGGAACATGTTTCAAACGCCAGTCAAAAGAAAATCCAGAAGAGAAAAACGTGACCTTAAAGAGGAAACTTCTTACACAACTCCATCAATTAGAGTCCACCTTAATTTGAACTACCTGTCTCAGCATGGAAGGACATTAATCAATTACCTCTCCCATGCTTTACTTTCCTTATCAGCGTCTCAGAGATACACACACGCATATATATAAAATGTATTTAAAAATAAGTGATACGCTAGCTCTGCTGGAGCTTATGTGTACCTAAAATAACAATCGACTCTAAACTTTCAACCTAAAATACCACAACACAGAAAATACAAGCCCAATTTTTATGTGACAAGTATTTTGCTGATTACAGAACCTTTTCAACATACTCCCAGTTCTCAAATAAACTAATCACCTTGCCAGGGCTGCGCGAGCAGAGCGACGCCGCGCCACGGGCACCGAGACGCCACCAGCAGCTGCTCTCCAGCAGAAGCCGAGCAGTTTCCTCGGAATAAGAGAGGTCGAAATCCACCTTTAGGATTTATTTAGCTGTGCCAGGAGGACAAGAGGCATCTGCGTGCAATTGCCCACTGGTTTTATTTATTAATCTGTTCGAGAGAAAGATTTAACATTAGAAAATAGGAATATCTGCACATCTCCAGGCTAACTTCTGAACTCTGAAATTCCACCGCTCGAGCTGCTCCGAGGAGCCAGGGAGCTCATACCCTGGAGCAACCCGGCACAGAAGAAGGAAGGCAGAGCATGACTTGGGGTAGGGGACATCCAGTACCCGCCTCTCGCGCTCTCCCATCCTAAAGCAACGTAAAGGCCTTCCCCCTCCATGAAAAACGCAACGGGGCAGGAACACGCACAGCCACTGCCAAGCAGCTGGGACGCTGCCGCTTACGTTCCAATTTATCCCACCACAAGGGTTTCCCATGTCTGAATCCCAAGCTCACGATTCAAGGCCCCACTGCTGACAGAGGGAGCCATCCTTAACCTAATGAGAACAAGAAGATGTTCAAGTATTTGCAACCACAACAAAAATAAGCAGTCGCTGAGGCCATAAACCACAGCTGCAAGAGTTAGTGAGATATTAACTCTAATTTTCGGAAAACGAGGAAAGGGTGTGTACTAGTGAAGAACGTAACAGCTTTTATGTATTTTCACACACACCTCAGTATGCAAGATGAATTTAATGGTCTGAGCACGCTCATCCAAGTGCTCACGATGCCATTTAAGCATAATTCTCTACAAAACGGCTTCACTACAGGCTCTGGTGTTTAAGAGGGGAGGAGCTGTGAAGTAAAATCTTCCCCACACAGTAGGAATGCGAATATCATGAAGTCTGCCTCCCATACGGATTCTCAACTGTCTAATAAGGAAATTAAAAAGTACCCATTAAAGGTTTTTCTTCTTTGCTTTCAGAGTAACCGGAACCGGAGCGGGGGACTGGCTGTACCCAGCAGCTCCCCATACTGCTGGGGAAAGAAGGTGAACGTATAGCTTTAGGATATTTGGCAAGACAAGAGCAGGAAATAAAAGCAATTTATTTCAGGAATGATCACAAGCACTTTCAGCCATAAGAGATCATCCTCCCAACGGCAGCGTCCAAATCATGTGCTTAGTGCTTCCCGCAGAAGACAAATTCACGCCGTATGCACGAGCACGCTCCTCCATGGGGAAAGGATACACTACAAGTTTAAGGGGTGTTTTAAATTAGCCATACACACACGATTTAAGACTCGCTCAAGAGGTTTTCCTAAAAGAACACAAACCACGGAGTTCATGACATTCTCAGAAAGAAGCACCAGCTATTTGAAGTTGGCCGAGCAGCGCGACCAGCGGGGGATCAGGGCAGCGCCGGGACGGGCTCGCCGCTGGCTTAAATCTACCCCGCTCTGTTGTTCTTACGGAATAGGGCTCCAAAGGGTCCCAGCCCCCAGGTTGGGAAGGAAGCCAACATCTGATCAAACAGCGTATTAACCCCCCCTTCTCCCTCCCAAAGGCTTTTATTTCCAACAAAGGCTCAAAGAAGTGTCTTTCGGTACAATCAGCTGTGCTGTTCTGCAGCGCACGGGAAAGCTATCGCTACTGCAAAGGAAGGATGCTCAAAAAGCAAGCTAAAACCTGACAAGAACTTCATAAAATGACCAAAGTTGTTTCAATGACCAAGCAGCCCGAGAATGTGGACGGTGAGAGCGCAAATCTGGGAGTGCAAAGGAAGGGAATCCCATGTACTCTGTATACAGAGTCCGAGACCAGAAGGATGCTCAGATCCTTCCACACCCCTCCCCAAGGTGCCCTTCCTTATCCTTCAGGACGGGGAAAGTTAGAACCGAGTCAGACATAGAGGAGAACTGTTGGGTGAAAGGAGCTTGATCTGTGCTGGGAATTCTTAGGTTTGGGTCTCAAGGTGGGGTTTGTTAAACTAAATCTGCTGCTGTTGAACTCCAGCAGCCCAACACAACACACACCCCCCCCCAGCTCCACAGTAAGCTCCTTTTTGAGAAAGGGACATGGAGAGGACACACACACACAAACCCCCACGTGGAAACACAACCGCTATAAAGGGAGACGATGTTTTGTGACATGTTCCAAGAATTCTGTCTCCCAGGGCCTGTACTAAAAATCTTCACAAAACCACTCGACTGCCACCCGCACCCTCCCTCCCACAAGCGGAACACCCTGGTCTTTCCCAACTGCACCTGGATTCAGAGACTCCCAGGCAAAGGAATGGGTAAATCACCAAGTTCATCGGAACACCCTCCAGAAAATACCACCTATGCGATGGCTTTACTAACGCTGATTGTGACAGGCACTATTTCTTTGCATCGGGCTCATTGCTTTGGTCTCCTAGGAACGAGAGAGACGCCCAGTCTTTGAGTGTCTCTTCACCCAGTTGGAACACGGGTATTTGGCAGAGTCGGCATCTGAGACCGAGAAAGAGGACTGGGCTAGATGTGTTTTGGGGCTTGTTATACATCACGCAAAACAATGCAAAAGAACCGGTTCCTCTCTCAAACATCAGAGGTGTAACAAAAGAAAAGGATTAAAAAAAATGGACTGAGTTTTAGTAGAATAAATTTTAGTAGCAGAAGGTGTTACTAACTGGTACATATTTCAGCGACTGCAATAAAGAATTTCAGAGCTACAGTCTAGGTGATCTTATTTTAAAAAGTAGACAACTTCAAAGCAATGAGATATGTTCCGCTGTGAAGCAGCACTGAACTTGGCTGCCTTCCCTTCTCTCTCCAAACGGCAACAAAGGAACAGTGTTCTTTACCAGCAGACAGAAAATACTGGCACATATTTTCAGGGAGACACCTGTTAAGACCAGAGAAGCTCCCACTGAGTAGAGCGGAGGTGGCCACGGTGGCCCAGTGACCCTCAGACCTCCACAAGGCCAAGGGACGATGACACCGCGTGAGCGAGGCTCCAGATGCCCCCACGCTCGCTTCTTTTTGATCCAAACAGTCTCCTGCTCTTTCTCAACCCGATATAAACTGTTATACAGACGGCACAGATGCTTCACGCTCACCAGGGAAGAGTTGCAGAAGGATATTTAGCTACATTTCCTTGATAAAGTCTACCTCCCGGAGTAGCACTTTCCCCTTATTTCTCTAAGGAAAAAAATAATACACTGCAAAGCCCACTTGGGGTTTGGTCAAGAATCATCTATACTTATTTTACTTCAAAAAGAAAACTCTGTAAGTAAACTATGCTAACAGGCTGCAAAAGCCTCATCCTTGAGAGCATCCTTGACTAGGCATGCTTGTTACAAGGGCAAGCCGGAGACAGAGAAGACACATGGGCAATACACCCCCTTCTATTTAAAAGTGCAATACCATGTACTTCAGAGTCTCCAGTTTGGAGGAAAAAAAAGAAAGGGTGAAAGAAAAAAACAACAGAGTAAGGCCCAGGGGAGCTAAAAAGCAGCCGTTACCCATTTTGAGCAAAGCTTCCCTCCTCAGACCCACCCGTCCGGATTTTGACCTTCGTAAGGTGACAAAGAACTCATGATTTACATCCTTTGATGAACTACCAGAACTTCCAAAAAAAGCTGCGAGAAGTCTAGAGAAGTCTATTCCATTTTACAAGTGAAGCCCTAGACCAACTGGTAACTGCACTCAGTTTAGTTTATTAAGAACAAATTTATTTGCAACCCCTTAATTCCACTCGAAGGCTTATTAAGCAAAGCTTACAGGCTGTTTTCTTCTTAATGACAAGTGCCACCTTCGAAAGCTACTTATATAACAGCCCTGCGCTTTTGCCATAGCAAGTTATAAAAACCAAAATACCAGCAGCGCCGAAGCCAGACCGAACGCTCCGTTACCTGCCGCAGCAGCTCACTCCTGAAAGCCAGGCAGCAAACTCTGACATTTGGAGCTACAAAGTCCAATATTCAAATGCTCTAAGAATGGAAAGGACAAATCTGAATAAAAAAGGTCTTAATTGATTCCACCTTCAGCTTTCTCACAAATTAGACCAACAGTCAAATAGCCGTTATTCCCAGATACACTGAACACAGAGCTGCCTCATGCTAAGAGACATCCATATTAAAAAAATGGGTTTTCTGGCTAGCATGAAATACCATTCCATCAGCAGCTTTCCTTCAAGACTGCAAGTTCCTCAGAATCTCTCGGACCAAGGCAAAGCACAGAATCATAGAATGGCTAGAGCTGGAAGGGACTTTAAAGCCCACCCAGTGCCACCCCCTGCCCTGGGCAGGGACACCTCCCACCACACCAGGTTGCTCCAAGCCCCGTCCAACCTGGCCTTGAACCCCTCCAGGGATGGGGCAGCCACAGCTTCTCTGGGCAACCTGGGCCAGGGGCTCACCACCCTCACAGCTGAGAATTTCTTCCTCACATCTCATCCAAATCTCCCCTCTTCCAGTTTAAAATCCTTCCCCCTCCTCCCATGGCTCCCCTCCCTGATCCAGAGTCCCTCCCCAGCTTTCCTGGAGCCCCTTTAGGGACTGGAAGGGGCTCCAAGGTCTCCCCGGAGCCTTCTCTTCCCCAGGCTGAACCCCCCCAGCTCTCTCAGCCTGTCCTCCCAGCAGAGGGGCTCCAGCCCTCCCAGCATCTCCGGGGCCTCCTCTGGCCCCGCTCCAACACCTCCGTGTCCTTCTGCTGTTGGTGCCCCAGAGCTGGAGGCAGCCCTGCAGGGGGGTCTCACCGGAGTGGAGCAGAGGGGCGGAATCACCTTCCCTGGACCTGCTGCCCACGCATCTCCAGGCCTATTTGCAAAATGCTGTTGAAAAAACAGTTTCATGCAATACCAGATGCTCTACTTGCTAAGCGAGTTTGGGGTAAACTCAGTTTTGAAGGTTGGGTTTTATTTTTTTTTCGGAGGTGGGGGTTAAACAGCTCTGTCTTCAATCCCAAAGGCTGGGCTGAGACACACGGCAGGTCGAGCCGCAGCACGGCGCGTGTTCTACGCCGCGCTGCTTCTGGCGGCAGCGCTCACCAGGAAAGTGATGGTGAAACAACAGTGAAAAGAAACCTCAATGAATTTCTGAAAACTGCAAGTTACAAATAAGGAACACCCAAAACAACCAAGACTATTAACCTCTCCTCCAGTAGGCTACCAAACAAGCCAAGAATTTAGCCATGTTTAAGTGTTTTGCATACCGTTACCCACATGAAGTTATGACAAGTTTTAGAAGAGATGTTAAACGTCACATTTCAAAATTTAAAACAACCTCTAACCAACGTGAGTGAAACCTACCACAAAGAGCAGATCCTCCTACTTTGTTTTTATGCTTTCTTTTAAAGCACACAAAAACGGCCACAGGAACAGAGTTATGCGGCCCAGCCTAACCCTCCATAAAAAAAAAAAAAAAATAAAAAAAAAAAAAATTATCGACACATAGAGAAAAAGCAAGACTGAGTTGTGGATTTGAAGAAATCAAGCAGGTGGCGTTTTTCGGTGACTTGGCTGTACTATGAGTAACTTGTTATGCGCAGGAAGATTTCATACTCAACCTCTCAAAACGCACTTGTTTTTACCTATTAACCTATGCCTCGCTCCCCACTCTTCTTAAAACCTGCTTTAATAAAACTATATTCCGATTACATTGACAAAGAGATTTCAGATTTCTTCCTCACAGCCAATGAACTGAACCATTCCTGTAACTAAGATGGGAGCAAGGGCCTCAAAAGCAAACTGCTGGGATATAAGTAAACACAGAGATTTCTTTAAAAAAAAAGTTTCTTGTCCACCACGCGCACATTGTGTACATACACACATACACTCCAAAACGCTTGGACATCTTTCAGGGCTTCCACAACTCACTATAAATCCCTACAAGTTATTCACAATTCCCTATAGTTTAAAAAAAAAAACCCACAAACAGCTAAAAAAAGGATTGTACGTCAACACGTGCGAGAGAAAACAAGACCATTTTTATTTTAGAACACTCGGATTCAGCTACTGTTTGGTAAACGCGCTGGCAATCCCATTTATTTCTGTGACTCAGGGTTTCCGCTGCCTGGTTCTGATCCCAACACTACCTGAAATATCCTTCAGCGCGTCTCAACTTTTTGTTGGCTGTTTACACATCTCTAGGTGGCCACGGTACTTCAACTCGTTAAGTTGCTAATGATTAACACAATCCTGCAAGAGAGCGGAATGCTCCTGGTTCTTTATAAAAAAGCCACACGGAATGTAGTATTAATTTAATGTCACGTAGATACAAAAAGATGCATCATTTCATTCTGCAAGTGCAAGATGCTTTCTACTATGTTGAGGCAGTGAGCAAGGAATCAAACTAACGAGTTCACAGCCACATTTCTGGTTTTCACACAGACTTAAATTCCATAGACTGAAGGAATAAACTGCCATCTTCAGCAATTAAGCAGCTTTTCCTATCCGCAGAAGTATATCCTCCTTCGGTGTCACTAAACATTGCGCTGATTTCAAACAACTCAGCTGGCTCTTAAAAAAAAAAAAAAAAAAAAACACGAAAAAAAATCCTCTTTCTTGCTGGCAAGGTGAATTATTGGAAGGCTCTTTCCTTGTCAAGGACAATGCGGGTTTGTGTCGAGCCGATGTGGCAGGTTTGCCGCCGCCACGCTGCTCCTCCCTGATGGTAATGCAAACCGGGGAGTCCCGAAATCACAACGCTGGGAGCGAGGGGCCAGACAGGGTCGGGGAAGAGGCAACCATGGATAAGCTAGAAAAGATGAGCCCAACACCACACCACCCACGCTCTTCTCCCTCCCCAAGCAAACCAACCCCTACGAACTGCACCTCTGCAAACTAATAAACCCGTCGAGCTTTTACAGCCCCAGGAACACAACAGCAGCAGCTCCACGGGATCCATCTCCCCGCCAGGGCTCTGGGCGATGCAGAGCCTAGTGGGCAGGAGCCCAGATCCCAACGCCAGCAACGATCCCCGTCCTCGGCAGGTACCCGGCTCCAGGGTCTACAGAGCAGGAGAGCAGGGAGATGCTCTTATTCTACAGAAGATTAGAAAATACAGGGTACAAGGTGGAAAAGAGATACCACAGGAACAAGAACTGGTGAGAAAACACCAAGAACTGAATTATTTTAGGCTAAAAGAGATGGTTCTATCTTAACTGTACCCTCCTATTTCCCAGAGCCAAATCAAACCGCTCTATTCCTGCCACCCCATCCCTCCCAAAGCGGTTCATGTCACACGCCGTTGGCTGCTCCACCAGAAATTTATTTTTCTTGGATAGATTCTCCTCAGCCCTTTCAATCAGGTTCAGCCAAGACACACGCTCTACTTCAGGCCTTTTGAAGAGGACTAGATAATGTCTCCTTCATGCCAAGACACCAGGCATACGACAGGACAAAAAAAAAAAGTCTCTGTAGAGAAAAGCCAGCCAGTTTCCACCTTCTGAGCAAACTCTCCTGCAGTCCAAGTACCACATTTCTGGAAGGAGCTCGTGCTCAGACTAATTTTATTTGCATCCTGTGTGAAGCCTGCAACAAATAGCCAGCAATTTAATAAAGAGCTGGAAAGGGAGAAAAGAGAGATGACTATTGGTCTGTTTCTTTAATTTGGATCCTTCGCAATCAACAGTATGTTATTTAATATCAGGCTCCGATTTGCAAGAGTAGATTCTTCTAGAAGATGGGATATTTTTAGAAGATGTTTTGATTGGCAGCATTGAAACATCTCGTACAAGAGGCAGGGCTTCCACCGTTACCCCAACCCTCCTCAGTTTCTCAGAACATCATGAGATCAGTCTCCTCAGGAGTTTTTCCTAAGAGAAGTGTTTATTTCAGAAGGTTTTTCTTATTCTTTTAGGGGAGAGGGAGGGAGTGAACGGAGCATTACTTGCC
Source organism: Rissa tridactyla (assembly GCF_028500815.1). NCBI lineage: Eukaryota > Metazoa > Chordata > Aves > Charadriiformes > Laridae > Rissa > Rissa tridactyla. The sequence continues at coordinate 4,928,223 of NC_071484.1, read as the reverse complement.
TTAAACTCACTACTTTCCAGGAGTTATGCTTTTCTATAGAAGCGAATACTAGATTTTTTTAATTTTTTTCTTTACAAGCAAAAGCAGAGCATGTCACGTCGACGTGTCCACAAGACAGGACGAGAGCCCCAAAAACTTGAGCTGTGTCACCTTTCAGTCAGGCAACCCAGGAGCAAAGGCAGCAAAGGAAAACAGTTTGCAGTACATTGTCATCTCCCAGCCCGTGATGCTTGGTAAGATTTAAAAAGGTTCACACAAAGCAAAGAACAGAAGGCAGATTCTCAACCTCTTGAGATTTCTAAAATCCGCAGCAGACGACGTTGTCAGGCTGAGAGGAGACTCAACAGCCCCATGTCTGATGGACGATGCCACTGTGAACAGCATCGTTTGCCGTCGGAGCGAATTATACTGGGCCGAACCTGAGACTTCGCCGCTTCAGGACAAGGCCCTTCTCCTGACTGGCGTCAACGTTATTTGCACATGTCAGAAGAAAGCGTAAAACACATGGTACATTTTCAAACGCATTCAAAAACTTTGAAGCCAAGCCTTTCGCAACAAAAGCCAACACAAAAGTAATTGTGTCGGAAACAAAGAGCCATCGCTGCAAGTCGATTACTCCACAGCCTCCAAGGGTCCAAAGGGCCAAGCGGGCTGAGCAGCCAAATTATTACGCATTTTCGCTTCCCCAGACCTAGAGGATTCCCAGCTCTGGAAGAGATACGACAAATTTTTTTCATTAGCCGAGCTGGAACGAGCTGCGGTAAGAACCAGAACCATAATGCAGCCATTGTACTCCCGGACTCTCATCGCGCTCAAAGGGCGAGGAAGCTCGCGACGAGTGCTAGAGACGACGGGATGTTTTAAGCTTAAAAAAAATAAAATACAGACAGAACTTGGTACAAAGGGAAAACGTCCCTCTGAAATTATCGTCCAGTCTCTTGCAATAAATGCCAGGACTTTAGAAGTGATATTAGCCAGCACTAAGCTAAGAGGCAATTACAATTATTAAAAAAGGGGTATATCTATGCAGGATTTTTGCGCTTTTTTTAATTTATTTTTACAGTTTTTTCCCTTCTCTGATGTAGGTGTTTGAATTTCTCAATTAGCCAAACTAGTACATAAAGTACTAGGATTTTTATTTTTTTTTTTCATCCTCCAAGACATTTTTGTGAAGCGAGACGACACTTTTCTGTTCAGCTCTCTGCCCTAATGTGTGTCAAAACCTGATCAGAGGTACGATGGCGATGATTAATCCTCGAGGAAGGCGGGCAGCTGCTGTTCTTCGCTGCGGAGAGGAGGAGGAGGAGGAGGAGGGGTGCTACCTATCTGCTCCGCTGCATTGTAGGAGACAACAGCATAAGCCACAGTTAAGCAGATAATCACAAATTCTCAGAACCTCCTTTATCTCGCCAAGCATCAGCTAAACAAATAAAGCAAGATGCTTTTGGCCAAGTTACTCCCAGAAATGAAGCGAAACACACGAGAGCTCCGTTACTTCAATTAATACTCCCGTTCGTAGCAGGTCAGCAGTTCTCAAGGGCAGCAAGGACAGGCGCACACACATCCCAGTAATTCTCATCCGACCAAAATCCCCAGTCGCTGGGCAATAAGCATCCAACTCGCCTCACAACTCCAGCCAATCTCTTCAGGACCAGAGTAAAAAATATTATGGGAGAAAAGGCTTCACCGCATACGGATTCTTTGAAATTTTGCTTTCAGTCTCTCAAAGTGGAAGGAAGATTAAGGAGTTTTCTCCCAGGCCTAATAATTTAGGTGAAAACAAATATTTTTTTTTCCAGTAAGACTACTGCAGCAAGACCCAGAACAGGAAGATTACTTTATGTACTAATCTGGCTAGTTGAGAAACTCAAACACCTACATCAGAGAGGGGAAAAAACTATAAAAATAAATTAAAAAAAATCCTACTAGAAAGCTCCAAAAGGGGGGGTGGGGGGAGATTTCAATTATATAAGGCAAATTTAAAGTAGCCGAGTGCTCTGGATGCAGATAGTTGCTAACAAGCAAGACGAGAACTACATGAAAGTGATTTTGAGGAATGCCGCAACATCAGAGCGGAACAATGAAGAGAGGATTCCGACGGCAGATTCGAGTAACGCTCAGCTACAGCAACAGCCTCTCATTAGCGGGGACCATTTCGTTACCGCTACGAGAGACTGCGGAGGTCACCTCCCCAGCGTCGAAGTCTCGCACACATCACTTGTGCCAAGCATCACAACTAAGAGCTTCTGGGAATTTATAACCAAAGCCTTCAGACATGACAACGATGATGAAAAAAAAAAAAAAACAAACCAACCACAACCACATAAAAGTTTCTACGCATCTTCGCCTCTCCAGGAGTTGCATCGCTGAGCGCCACGAAGTTTTTCAGATACTATCTTTTTAAACGGTGGGAAGGATGGGAAAATGAAGGAACAAAGGATGGAAAAAACGAAGGAACAGAGAGGAAAGTGGGCGCAAGACAACAAGAGGCCCTGCGCATCCCAGCCACCCACCCGAGCAGTGGGCAAACCCTGGTTCAGAAGAAACTGTGCCACAGAAATTACCCAAGGACGTAAAGCGGAGGCGATGGCAAACGTGCAACCACTGCCCATGGGGGAGAGGGAAAGAGCGAAGGGAAAAGAAAATCATACACACATAGATAGGGAATTCAAGTAAACACAGTCGATAATGTTCACTAGATCTTCATACAGCCACCAAGAGCTTGGTTGAGTCATTTTTACTTTCATTCATCACAGAAGAGCGCCCTGCCCTCGCACACAAATTCACTTGCTCAAGCACAAGAAAACACAGGTAAAATAAGCAACTCCATTTGCAGAGCGGTTAATCTGATTAGGGCTTACCTGTACCCAGGCTGAAGAGGCGTTTGGTTTCAGGAGTTTAACATAACCAAAGCGCACCCGGGAACAGCGGCGAGGGGGGAAAAACAGGCAGATCCGTGCCATGACAACTAGGATGGGTTACAAAAGCTTGCTCTCCACAAACAATCCTATTTTGAAAATAAATGCTACCGCGACAGCCAGCACGCAGGAAAATTAGCTGCAGAAGTAACCAGACCTCCTTATATTAAAAAGAGCTGGGCAGCAATAGCAGAGGAGAGCTAACGCAGAGCAGGGGCAGCAGGGCACCTTCGGCAAGTCAAAGATTCACACAAAGGAGCAAACGAGCACAGAACCGCTGTAACTGGAGACAGATGTAACTTCAGCCCATTCGTAAGAATTCAAAGAACGGCTCATGGTCATAAAAAAGCAGCTGGAAATAAAATAAATAAAAAAAAAACCAAACAGCAAAGTTACACACTTCATAAGCCAGTTTAAGACCTAATGCACAAGACAATGTCAATCAAAGCCTTCAGGTTAAGATTTTCAACAAGCATCACTTATTCAAAATAGGTTTAAATAACCAAGAGTTAAGTTGTTTCGGGCTTCTAGCCCATTTCCAGAGGCAGGAAGAGGGGGATGGTAGGGGGAGTGAGCGAGGGCTGGATATGGAAAGCTGTCTTTAGGCACAATATGAATCATCGCGCTGAAGAATCTTCTTTAAGTAGCCGGCTACTACTCAAACAGAATTATTTCCTTTAAAAAGGTAAGGCTTTGACCAATATGTGGGAAACCAACCCTCCAGAGGTCACTAGACAACACTCAGGTGTGTACACTGCGATGAAAAATTGCTGAAAATCAGCCTGTATCACTGTAATCTGCCTTGACACGGGAAAAGTGGTTAATGCCTTGAAAGATTTCCTAATGTGGTTGTTTCTTCACATTATTTTCTGCTGTCTCAGTATAAACAGCATCTTCCCTTTGACTTTCAAAAATTTCTGCAAGTGGTCGGAGAGCTACGTACGACACAGAAGGAGCGGAGAGAGAAGAATTGTCTTGTTTTAGTCTGAGACCGTAAAAAGCCAATACCACAAAATGTTGCATACATGGAGCAAGAGCCCTGCAAGTGTTCTGCATTCGAAATGCAGATCCACAGAAGGCTAATTGTCTCATTTTTCTGAAATAGCCAGCACTGGAATAGCAGAAGTCACATGGAGAAGGGCTCCAATTCACACAAAAATAGGCAGATTTAGCTGGTGCAACTTTTATTCATGCTACTGCCCCAGCCCAGGAATAGTAACAGCTGCGAAACAGAAATATTCTCCCCTTGGGCACCGGGGTGTGAGCCTCCAGCAGCGAAAAATGCCACTGGGAAGATGGAGAGCCACTACCTCTGCACATCAAACCAGACAGATCAGGAATTGGGACCAGAGGAGTTAAATTTGGTCGGAAGCTGCCGAAGCCATGCCGAGCCAAGATCACCAAAACACCTTCAAAGCCGCCTATCTCCAGCTCAGCTCTTCCCTCTGGATCAGACCCTGCCTCTCTCCATGGACACAGGGACACTCTGTTTTCCTCTATGGTGACACTCACAGCACCAGGGCAGGACGGGACCTGGAGCTCTGGGGCCAGTGCTGGGCTCCCCGGTTCCGCAAGGACGGGGAACTGCTGGAGAGGGGACAGCGGAGGCTGTGGAGATGCTGAGGGGATGGAGCATCTCTGTGCTGGGGAAAGGCTGAGAGCCCCGGGGCTGTTCCGCCTGGAGAAGAGCAGGCTGAGAGGGGAGCTCAGCAACGCTCAGCAAGAGCTAACGGGCAGGGGGCAAGAGGATGGGGCCAGGCTCTTCTCAGTGGTGCCCGGGGACAGGACAAGGGGTAACGGGCACAAACTGGAACACGGGAAATTCCATCTCAGCATGAGGAAAAACTTCTTTACTCTGAGGGTGGCAGAGCCCTGGCACAGGCTGCCCAGAGAGGTGGGGGAGTCTCCGTCTCTGGAGATATTCAAAACCCTGGATGCATTTTCCTGTGCAACCGGCTCGGGGTGAGCCTGCTTTGGCAGGGGGTCGGACTAGATGCTCTCCAGAGGTCCCTTCCAGCCCCTGCCAGTCTGTGATTTGGCGTAACATGGTGAGAACTGATGTCCACACAGCTCCTAGGAGTGAAACCGCTCATCCCACCAGATCACAAGCACGTGGAGAAGGAGCAGCAGCGTCCGCAACACCCAGAGGCCCAGGAATGAGCCAGGACCGAGCGCTGCTGCATCAAAAGGAGGTGTCTTCTCCAAAGCCAAATGGGCAGAAGAAATGTGTTAACTACTACTCAGATGCAGAGAGAAGACAAGGGCAAGGCAGAACAGGCTGTTGCTACACCCAAGCTTTGTAATTAGGAGAGAGAAAAATGAGAAAGTGGCGGTGCAAGAGCCTGGCAAGGAACTGTCTGTAACCCCCGGGCAGCAGCGAGCTGAGTCCAGAGGGCACCAACCATCGCCAGGACGGGCTCACGGCAGCTCCCCGGGCTACCAGGGCACGGCCAGAACCTCAGAAGACTCAATACCAAACTTTATAATGGAAAGATTAAATATCTAACTTGATAAGAGAAAACCACAGCTAAGATACACGGAAGTGAGGCATTCGTGCAATGACGTTTGAGCTAATCTGGAAAGTAGGAATTTCTTGCCGGGTTCTTCCAAGTGATTTAATTGCAAAGCCGTCTAAACCACAGTGCCTTTTTCTGCCCTCCACTGCCTCCGTTCGCCTAACTGGGTGGAAATACGGGGCTAGGTGGATGGCTGCTGACCCACAACTCAATCTTACCCGAAACTTAAATATATACACACAAACATCCCTCTCTGAACCCTCTTCCTCCAAGAAACCAATTTTTTTTTGTGATTTCTGCCAATTGCATCTACACAAAACCCCTTTGCTTCTTACACAAGAGTGGATCGGATTTGGTAACGCAATGTAACGTCACCAGCCCTGAAACAGCAAAAGCTCGATATCGGTCATTAAGTAGGAGCTGCCAGGGAATTCGTTAAATGCAGATTGCCTGTAAAGCTGCATGAGCAACTCTGCTACAAAGGCTTCTACACGGAGACAGCCAATTTTTAACCCAACTACGTTTACAGAAACCCCCATGAATGCAAATGGGGTAACGGCTCCAAACATTTAACCAGTATCATAAAAGAGGGACCGGAACTGAGCTCCAACTGCACACGGGCTGGGACAAAAAGTTATTTCTGAGACAAAATATTTTTTACCTAGACTTGGCGACCGAGCGACAGCAGAATATTTCCAAACCTTTACCTATAGTATCAGAGAGGAGAGGCTTTCTGGCAAACATTCCCAAGTTCTCTTATTTTCTGTTTGCTGGCCCAGATGAGTTCAATCTACAGACGGCTGTTCGCTCCAGACAATACCTTAAGTCATTTTCTTCTACCTAGCATCAATTTTTTTTCTCCCAAATATGATTAGACTTCCCTCCGATTCATGCTGCCTTCCATTAATATTTTAAAGTCCTCCCTTATACAAATAAAATCCCTGCAACATTTCTTACAACATCGTTACGTGTTACTATGGAAACTGCTAAAATGTCACAAATACAGAAGCCTAAAGCGCTGCTGCATAAGGAGTACCCTGATCCTCCTTATTTCCCTCTTTTAGTAATTTGATGACCAAATGTTAATTAAAAAAAAAAAAGCCACCATTATAGTGGGGGGTATATAATTATTTTTTTTTCAGTGCTTTAAGTTACTGAATATTTTATTAAGCAAGCAGCCAAATGAAGTCACACTTCACAAATCCACCCCATCAGGAGGCACTTCTTAAGAAGTGAAACGACACTCAGAACTACCTGACAAACCCAGTGCTGTACGGTGCCGCAAGGAGACACCTGAAACTGCAGCGAGATCTCTGTCAAAAGCTACCCCTTTCTCCCGTTCCCCCAGCTGTTCCACTACACGAGTGAGAGACAACTCAAACTATGTATTTTACATCGTAAGGATGCACGTATTTCACAGATAAAGGGAGCTACAACTCTTTAAAATGGGCTCAGTATCAGAAATAAACACTTCTGGAAAGAGCACGCTTATGTTCATTCATAAGACAAGCACAAATTAATCTGTTTCAGGAGCTGAAGCGTCACGAGATGTGCCAGCCGAACTCTGCCACCACTATCACAGGGAACATCTCGTTTTGCAGTTAAGACATCATGGTTGCACATGAGCACCAGGGAGAAAACAGCCATCTGCCAAGTTGTTCACCTTCACTAACCTGACGGCTTACAACTAACAGAAGAGCTTTAAATACATCACCGTGATGACCTCCACGGCCAACTGCTGGAGTAAGTGTGTTTTGGCATGTGAAGTTGGAGGCTGGCTTTGGGGAGGGGCAGACAACAAGACAGTTACCTTCAACACCACCAATCTGCAGGAGAATTTTTGAGACACCCCATCTCCATAACCAAACCAGTGAATTTAAGCTCTCAACAGCACAAGTCCCTGATCCTTTTAAATATTCCTTCACCAAAGGATCATCCCCCTCACTGCTGATGTGGTGCAGTTTAATGAAAAAACGTGTTCTAGATGGAAATCCCAGGCACCATGAACCAAATCCTTGACTCTGCGCGCCGGTGCCAGGTACCCTTCCCATAAATAGCTCCTTCAGTGCTGAGGTCAGAGCCGGAGCAGGCATTCCAGGCAGTAACCTTATCACAGAGAAGGTCAGAGGGGGGAGAAGAAAAAAAAAGCTGGATGTTACTTAAGGAAACCAACATCAACGACCAGCACATCATCACATGCCTG